>NC_073746.1:275024689-275324864 GCF_029784135.1 Toxorhynchites rutilus septentrionalis | reverse complement strand
GTACAGGTTCAACTCATCCACTATGATGTTTTTCAGAGTAGATGTTGAATAGACTCATATGATTTTTGGTTCTGATCATTACTTGATAAGGAGTCCACCATGAAACTTTTTTTTTTTAATAAAGTACTGGATTTCATGGGTTTATTTCGCATCTATCGAAATCATAAACAAAACATAGAATAAACTCATTTAACACAGCTCGTTTTAAAAACGGATAACATTTTCTGTGCGAAATTACGTAGAAAAAAAAAGATGCAATAGAGAATATCTTCTCAATCCATGAGTGTTCTGATCCAGAACTATATCATTATCCATCTTTTATTATATTAGGTTTCGGACGTAGAATCTTCATATTATATTTCTTTCATCTGCAACTAGCGACTAGTTGACTGGTTGCTGGTCCATTGACTTGAGAATGAAAATTGCGCATCGCCACGATATTAGTTGCTTGGTATTGACGTCACGGATAACGGGTAAGCACATAAGTGCATTTTTTATGGAAAATGGGAAAACTTCCAATTTTCGTCAATTTAATCTATTAGCGATTCTGGGAATTGTGATATAAATCATATCAAACTCATGTATCAAAATTTTAGATAATGTCAGTGTTAATTTGTATGTAAATCATCAAAATCCGTTGGCAGCAACATTAAAACTATTCCATAAAAACGTGAGATGTTTTCTGCTATGGCACTCTTACTGAGAGACGTAGTCTCACGCCATAAACTTAAGAATTAGTGTTTCTTAGGTGTTTCTATGATTTTTTTTTCCAAAATACGTTAAAACTTGATACTTTCTATAAACCAAATTGAAGTTCTTCATCCGCTTATAATTCGTTGTTTGACTATTTTTCTTGACTCAAAAGTATTTTTTTTTCGAAGGGAGTATGCATTTAAGCATGAATTTTATTCTAATGAAAATACTTCTGATACTACTTTTTGGTTGTATTGAAAACTGTCTAACGTAAATTTGTACGGAGTTAAGAAGACTTCGTGATATACACTGGTAAAAAAATAATATTAAAAAATTGACACTGAATTTTGAATAACTCCAAAATCATTCTTTTTTCCTTTATGTTTATAGCTGAAAGTCATAGTCAAAATTTCAATCGCATTTGCAGGATAGAAACATTTCAGGAAAAATCCTTAAAGTCAACTTGTGGGACGTTTCTCTAACGTCTTAGAGCTATTCTAAAAAAATTGCTCTGACTTTGCTCGAACCTCGTCCATTTGTTTCTTTTTAAAAAAAATGGACGCGTTTTTCTTTTGGTTTCCCATCAGGTTGTATAATTCAGAATTAGGGTGGTCTGAAAAATTGACTGTTTCGCCAATAGGTTTTTTTAAATTTAATTTTAAAACTGTTGAACCACTCAATCGATATGCGATTGCGTAAATACAAATAAGAAATATTTAGTCAACTTTTCTGAAAAAAAGTTATATGGTGCAAAAAATCCCTACTTTTAGGCGAAAAGCATTAAGTTTTTTTAGAACTGTTGATTTTTCAATTACTGTAACTTCGTGAAAAATGGAATATTATACGAACATATTATGTTGGTTTGTATAATTGTAATTCGTGTAATTTTTTTCAATGTATTTTTTTTTGTCAAGGAAACGAATTAACCTTATTTGTTAGAGATTTCAAAATTGGCTTTCGATTTGAAGTGCAATTATTCATCATCATCAAATACCATGTCATTCATCATCAAATACGGAAGGGTCATTTCTCATTCATACAAAAATATCTTTGTTTGGAAAGGACCTACAGGAATGCTCTAGGAATCAAACGAACGCTGGTCGATAAGATTAATTGGATTCGCTATTCACCAGGTTAGCGAAATACCGTGGGCCCGATCACCAACGTCACTGCACGGTGAAAACGTAATGATTTGTATGCAAGGTTATATGCACTTCATTTCGTTTTCACAAACATTGATACTAGGGTCGAGATTGCTGCCCGAAGACAACGCACACGCAGCATTTGAAACGGCGGCCGATATCCTGCATTTAAAAAAGATTAAAGGTGGCGAAGGCTCTATGACCACTTTCAAAGGCTCAAAATGCCATGGGCTTGTTGGGCCCATTGAGTCCACATTCAAAAAATGACCAATTTCACGGTACTTCCAGCTCTCCCAGAAATCCATCGATGGTATCTCAGAGAACTCACCAGAGATGCTCGGAGAAAATGAATGAATATTTTTCCCGCTGTGCACGCACATTGAACCATCCCGAATGCGTCCAATTTGACTCTGTTGATTTCTCTCCCTGTCGATAGAGTTGTTGAGCTCGTTTTCCACCATTCCACTCTTGCACCAACAAACTGGATTCTGCCTCGCGCGGCTGTTGTTCCAGATCTTGATCGGGGGGCAAACACAGATCGGAACGGTTTGGAGTGGAGAGTAGAATCATTAACTGGGGAACTGGTTGACCTTGAAATCCTCAGGAAAAGGACAGAGGCAGCAGATTCTCGCACTATCTCTCTCGCAACGGTGATCTCCGTTGGGAAGATATACAAATTAAAACATATTAAAATTTAAAGCTATCTGAATTCTACCTAATATATTACTCTACGTTCGTCGCACCTGGTGGTATTGTTAAAATTAATACGCGATCATGCAGAGTCCAGCGGTCACCTTTCTCAGCCGCAGCCGTGCTTCACGCGGTGACGTTCGATCGCGGCAGCGATTAACCTTGAATCGAATTACTGCGCAGAGAAGAGTGTCGAGAGAAGAAATGACCAATTGCATTCTCAATAAGGCAAACCACAGTTCCACAGTTTCCTACTGGTGTTTGTGGTACACGGTGGTTAGTGGTTGTTACAATTTGTATGGAAAGTCTTGGAGTAAATCTCGATCCTCATACAAGTCAACTTCTGTTGGTTGATGCCATCAGCCGTGTTTCTGCGAATGATTTTTTGTGAGTATAATTCTTCACAATACAATACCACCTCATTCCCCTTCTCACATTTTCGCGAATAACAACCACCAGATAAAACAGAGAAGAAGAACAAAAGGAAGCTTCTCAGCTTTTATCATGACTTCTGCTCGTGCGTCATTCAGCTATGGTTCGCTCGCTGAAGACACAATGTTTTTGTCGTACTTCCTTCTTCTCTGCACATTCTCAGCGACCGTATCAAGCTGTACGGAGGGAAAGAGCAACTTTGAAAGTACCCCTCGACTTTTCCATGTTCCTCCACCTGATCTCTTCAATGTAGCTTCGCATGCGCCTTTGTTGGTACCATGGTCTATACCAATATCTTCTGTTATGATGCTAAAGGGTGTGTCACATCAAATTGCATCACGGAAAAAACGCTGTAGAAATTTAATTTTTAGGAATTATATCTTCAGCTTTCGCTTATAATCAGATAAGAGTGTATAGATCACGTTGGCCATGCTTCACTGTCAATTTTTCGTAAATTTGGAAAAATGTCGTCGAACGAAAAAGAGCGTCGTAAATTAATCCTGCGCACTCATTTCGAGAATCCGGAGTTGTCACATCGGGACATCGGTAAGATGCTGGGAATCGTCCAATCCACGGTCAGCAGAGTACTAAAACGATACTTCGAGAACCTAACCATCGACCGGAAGGTGAAGAACGGCAAAAATGGATGCTCCGTTAGTGAAAAAGATCACAAGCGCGTAGTTAAGCAGTTTAGACGTGATCCGAGAAGTTCGGTCCGGGATGTCGCCAATAAGCTGAATTTGTCAAGTTCATTCGTCCAGCGGACCAAGCAGCGGGAGGGCCTGTGTACATACAAGGTTCAGAAGGCTCCTAACCGCGACGAAAGGCAAAACATGGTGGGGAAGACGCGAGCCCGGAAGCTATACACCGAAATGCTGACGAAGCCGCATTGCCTGGTAATGGACGACGAAACCTACGTCAAAGCGGACTTTCGTCAGCTGCCGGGCCTGTTGTTCTTCTCCGCAGAGGACAAATTCAGCGTTCCGGAGGAGATTCGCAAGCAGAAACTATCCAAGTTTGCCAATAAGTACATGTTGTGGCAAGCGATCTGCTCTTGAGGAAAGCGGAGCGCCCCCTTCGTGATGACCGGCACGGTAAACGGGCAGGTTTACCTTAAGGAGTGCCTACAGAAGCGCTTACTACCACTATTGAAGCAGCACGAGGGCCCGACCATCTTCTGGCCGGATCTCGCTTCGTGCCACTATTCGAAGGACGTGTTGGAGTGGTACGAAGCCAACGGGGTCACATTCGTGCCAAAGGAAATGAACCCGCCCAACGCGCCGGAGCTTCGCCCAATAGAGAAATATTGGGCGATTATGAAGCAGGCCCTCCGGAAGAACCCAAAAGTTGTCAAATTGGAGGCGGACTTCAAGAGAAAATGGATTTCTGTTAAAAAAAAAACTACAGCCTGACGTTGTACAGAACCCTATGGACGGGGTAAAGAGGAAGGTGCGAGCATACGGGCTTGGGCTCGAAGTATGAATAAAAAGAAAATGCCAAAAGTTGTTTAATAGTTTTTATTTTACTGTCTAAAATTTTCAAAAGGATCGGTCTACTGGGCGAATTTCTACAGCGTTTTTTCCGTGATGCAATTTGATGTGACACACCCTTTATCAATAAGAACATCTCTGTAACAGTGTACTTTAGTCCCAAAAGCTCATACGGAACTCGAACTCGCTTGAGGTTGATTGATTCATCGTATGGGACCACTTATGAAGAAAAATAGAATAGGTTGTACGTCAATGATCGGTGGCAACATTGACTTCATCATGCTATCTTGATGATCTATGTTTATTTCAATTCAGTATAGCCTCTATTGATTGTAATGGTATTTATCAGGGTAACCTTGATGTGCGTGTACTCGAGAACTTCTCGAGAACTCTACGGTATAACGCCCCAAAGTTTTTCGTAATGATTAACACAAGTACGCTCGCAGTACTGTTTACTGAAATTCAGTTATTTATCAAACTACCTCAAACTATTTATTTAAGATTTTTTACACATTTTTGTACATTTATTTACAATTTGAACCCGACGTCTCGGATTGAGAGTTTCGGGTTCCGCTGGCTGAGAGTTTCGGGTTTTTTTCGTCGTCGCTGCATCTTCCGATTTCACCTCGATCCAGGCTTACTGGCAGTTAACAAACGTTCCCCGATCACTCTGGCCACGTTTGATACAGTTGATTTGACCACATTAAACAATGTTGACACCTTCGCGTACGAAATGTTTTAAAAACTAAATAGCAAACGTCAAAAACAAAATAGAGGAATCATTCTACGAGGATACACCTACAAAATGAGAGGGGTGTTTTTAAAAACACACTCAGAAAACATTTGTCAAATTTAAGTTGACCAAATTTTGATTGTTGTACTTTTCATTCGAATTATCATTATCATTCGGATTATGTCTGTATTTGCAGACATCACCGAATTAACCTTCTACAACCATTATAGGAGGGGGTCTTCGTAGCCTAATTGGCTGCGTGTCCGCTACTAAGCGAACGATCATGAGCTCATAACTCAGGGCCCTCAACTGACCATCACTGTGTTTTATTCTAGCTGCTATGTCCACGCAACGATCATCATGTGACGGTAATCCCAGTCCCTTATCGCTCTATTACGGTCTGCTGCATCGGTAATTGGTGCTATTTACAACACAACAATGGAAGTCTCATATCAACAGTCCCACTGTGTATGTCCCAACTGCGAAAATTCCAACAATAGGAATATTCTCACGCCGAAAAAAGGCGACATGTGTATCGATAGAATAGGAATGCTCTCACGCCTAAATGGCTATTCTGTAATAGATAAAAAAAATGTGTATCGATAAGATAGGAATTCTCTTACGCCAAAAATGATGGGATTAAAAAAAAACCATTATAGGGTGGATTCCGTAGTATTTTTTGGCCAAATCAACAACACTATAAATGATTACACAATACATTATTTGGAACAATTCTAAGACTCAGTCCGGACTAACACGTTCGTCGCCCCGTCACCCAGATATGGGTGACACTTTCTTCGTTCAAATTGAATAGAATTTTTAAAAGGAATTTGATAGAATATTCACTTAGGTGTTACTCTATGATATGAAGAAAAAAAAATAAAATTATGCCCATATTATTATAATGTTTATACTATACTTTTTTTCGACATTTCTTTCTATACTTTTTTTAGATTTAAGAAAATCGTTTATACATAGTATTAAAAATATATTTAAGAGTTCGGCTCCTTTAAACTTTTGTAGCGCAGCCTGTAAAAATAAACAAATTTATAAAAAAATATACTTATAATTAAGTTATAGTACGGATCGTTTGTACTGCAGTTTCTTGCGAAACCCACACAATATGACTTTGGCATATGTTATTGCTGTCAATCCCTCTTCAGATTAACAGAAATATTGCTACAGACTAAATTTAATCTTCATTTAATAATTTTTCTGCAAGTTGGGCTCCATAAGTTTTGCTCAAAATGGGTTCATTTGGTAGTGAGATCAAAGTACAGTGGAACCCCGATTATCCACGGAATAGTCGGGCTAGCTCACCGAGGATCACGAAAATCGCGGATAACACAACAAATGACTAAAAATGAGGTGCAAACACAAAAAAAAAACAGATATTTCAGTATGAAAACAATGTTTTATCAATACAAGAATCATTGAACTATCCATCTGTAAGGTTGTGTACAGCAGTAGTCAAATAATGTGAAAGTCATTACCAAAACAGAAGAACAAAAACCTACCACTCATTGTCAAATTTAGGGTAGGTTCATAGAATTACTATGGAACTCGCTTTCGCGGATAAACCGCAAAGATCAAAGCATCTTACGTTCGAGGTAAAGGTGAAAATAAAAGCCTACAACGATGCAGGCCTCTCTAATAGAGAAATTTGCGAAACGGGGAAAGAAAAGTAAACTCTCGGCGACGGATACACGGAGAATTCGTAGAATTGCAATGATCCAGAAAAGAACAGCATTTCAAATCCGTGCGGAATTGGAGCTTCCGGTTACTACACGTCGCGTTCAACAAGTTTTGTCCAGTAGTGAGAACTTGGAGTGGCGTGAAAGGCTCGGAAAACCCAACTTGACGGAACGCCATAAATTGAATCGCTTCGAAATCGCTACGACGTACATTTGCTGGACCGAGGAATGGAACAACGTGCTCTTTTCGGATGAAAAAAAGTTTAACCTTGATGGACCAGGTGGCTGGCAGTACTACTGGCACGACTTGCGCAAAGCTCCAGATGTTAAGATGGGCAGGAACTTTGGTGGAGGATCACTAATGGTTTGGGGTGCGTTTTCCTTCAAAGGAAAACTTCCATTGGCGTGGATAAGGACAAAAATTCAGTCTGAAGATTACGTAGAAATGCTGGAGATAAGTTTGTTTGAAAATGGTGAGGCATTGATGGTCCCTGATTTAGTTTTCCAGCAAGACAATGCTGCAAATCAGAGGCGACGCGTGACCAACAGAGCTACCTGTTCAATTTCATTTGCAACATGAAAACAACAACAACAGTTACGATGACAGATTTTAATATTTTTATTTCTCAACATTTATCTATACAGTAAAGTCAGTTTTTGTTCGGTTTTTCATACGAATTTTTTGTGCGATTTTTTTGGTGCGACTTTTTTTGTGCGGTATGTGAAATAAATGAAGTCATCGGTTGTTTTTTTTTCTATCTTTGATATGTATTTTATCGTTCTACATAGGGACTGTGTCAGCTAATTCCGATTCTCATGTTTTGTTTTGTTTGTTTTATGCTTTGTTCTC
The DNA here is from genome assembly GCF_029784135.1 of Toxorhynchites rutilus septentrionalis. Lineage (NCBI taxonomy): Eukaryota > Metazoa > Arthropoda > Insecta > Diptera > Culicidae > Toxorhynchites > Toxorhynchites rutilus. Next base: position 275,317,140 of record NC_073746.1, on the reverse strand, counting down.
ACTGCAGCGGGGCGTCAGCGTGGCTTGGGCGGGGCGTGTGACGCTTACGATTAATCGTGTGTGTTCTTACCGATGAGTTCACACCAGGCTGACGTGTCGTGAGCGTGGTTTTAGCGTGTGGCTGGCGTGCAAACGAAAACACTTCACACTGGCGATATTTGTACTTCACCGCCTCTTTCTTGCATATGTTTGTTTGTAGTAGTGACATTATTTAATTTTTTCTGACGTGGGACTACGTCTAACCGGAATATATGGAGGGTAAAATGAAAACCTAAACACAGAACATGCAGGAAAAAATGAAAGATTTCGAATGCTTATAGCTCGAACATTTCGTACTGGATAGGAGAGATGTTTGCATCACTTGATATGGAATATTTCTACGCATCTATCGCAACTAACAAAATGTTGTTTTTCATTAGATAAACAATTGAATAACTGTAAAATATTAGGCGTTATCTAAACGCCCTAACTGCATCGTTTTGATTGGCCCGATTTACGGTTTCCCTAACACAGCCATCAAAACCAAGCAGCCTTGGGGAAATCGGCATTGCAAATACATGAAAGTAGGGGGACCTTTGGTCTCATCGAAAAATGTTCCCTAACACAGACTTTAAAACCAAGCAGCGAAATCGGCATTGCAAGCACACGAAAGAGCCTAGAGGCGAGTGAACTGAAAAGTTTAAACCCTCTTAAAGCCAAAAAGAAGAAAAAGAACACACGAAAGTAGGGGGAGTTTTTGTTCCCACCGAAATGTGTTCCCTAATAGAGATTTCTAAACCAAGGTGCCTGGAGAAATCGGTATTTCAAATTCATGCAAGTCGGGGGTATTTTTGTTCCGACTGGAATGTGTTTCCCTAACACAGACTTCAAATCCATGAAGCGTGGGGAAATCGGCATTGCGAATTCATACAAATCGGGGGTATTTTTGTTCCGATTGAAATGTGTTTCCCTAACACAGACTTCAAAACCGAGGTTTCTGGGGATTTCCCCTCTCTGCAAATAAATGCAAACTGCGAGTACTTTTGTCCTCGCTTGCCTTTGTGCAAAGTGGAATATGTCTGTCCTAACATGATCTTCTAAACTTAGGAACCTGGGAAAATCGTGCAGCCACTAGAAGCGAATGAACTTCCCAGTTTCAAGCAAATTCGAGATTCGAGAAGTATGTACACTTTTGGGATGTAAACTTCAGAGGGAAATGTAAAATAAAATAATCGTTTGATAATTTTTTTTTGTCTTTATTGGAAAGATTTTCAGCCTTAGGCTGGTTCATCAAACGTTTGATAATTCTTCCGTACATATATTTTGTTCTAGTCATCATACCAAACGTAAAAGGTCCGTCATTAAATTTACTTGTAACGAAGAACAATCAATCACAATAAATGAATTGACTTTACACGGCATTTGTTCATTTTTTTCACTCACAGAGCAAATATATTGAACTCAATTGAATTTGGAAACTGTTTCATTCAATCAAGAATTTAATCAATACAAACGAATGATTGCTCAGCTAAGGTAGTTCCACGTGAACCTTGCGGTTATATCATAGATATAACCCACTAATTTTTTGGTTTTCTTTTTGTTTATTACGTTTTGAACCCTCCGAGTTTTTAGCCGAATACGTCCAACGATGTTGGAATATTTAAAAATAAACCAATTTCCGTTCTTTCATTCAAAAACACATATTAACAATTTTCATAAAACACGTCGAAGACACGCCGCTGGCACGGTGCAATGTGAGTGAATCAAAATATCGTGGCGAGAAGTAAGCACGCTCCGCTCACGCCACGTTGACGCCCCGCTGCAGTGAGAACATGGCCTTAAGATGTCAGTAGGAACTTATTGAAATGAGCAAAGAGTTGATTTAATGATCTGCGCAAGTGAGTGAGCCGCTTATGAAAGTGAAAAAAGGAAATCGAATGTTGATCACGAATGGAATCATTAGGATTTGGGTTATTCTTAAGGAAACTTGTTTTATGCGGTCCCTATCTACCACATGACAAAAAGTTTTTTTTTTCAAATTATTTAGCGAACACGATTTTTTTGTGCGGTCCCTATCACCCGCACAAAAACTGGTTTGTCTGTATAACATTGATAGGTGCATAATTTAAATCAACTATTTTTGCAAACATTTGGTATTTTGGTCTCCATAAATTGCTTCAATGTCTCGCTAAGTTTTGACGACTACGAGAAAAATACCGCAGGAGTTGATATCTTATTGAAAAACCTCGACGTCTTCATGTTGTTTATGCACGAGAGAAGCAAACGTCAAGACGTCAAGAGTAGGAAGGGAAACAGAAGAGGAAACGATGACAACCACGAACAAACACTGAAGAGTGGTGGTGTGTATTTTCCATCGTTTTCATCAGTTTTGTTCAATAGAACATAAAACGTCATTTTTACGCAAAGTGGCGCATTAGTAGTAGCAATCGTTTCATACGTAGTTGACTGTGTTTGCCCTGTGTTTGGATCACGGCGAGTTCAGATGATGGTTTGAACTCGTTAGTCATTACTGCTTATTTCGTAGCGTTGAGGCTGTGTTGCGTGCAGATTGGAGGTGTAATCAAGTGTAACTATCATATTATATTCTTCACGGTGGGTTTGAGTTCCACCAAAATAGAAAATAAAATAAGGATATTCGGAATAATATGGAAATCACAAAAAAAATTACCTTCGATAATTCCTCATCCATGTTACAAATGTAAAATAATATACATTTTATTCTGAGATTGTCTACCTGTCCTATGAACAGACGCGACGCCTCTGCAATCCACAACTCAAAACTGACAAAACCGTGGTTTTCTGATAGAAATATCGAAGTTCTTAATTGACCAGCCTGTTCTCCGGATTTGAACCCCATCGAATACCTTTGGTCGATACTCGCGCGCCGTGTTTACGAGAATGGCAAGCGATTTGATAACGTAAACATGCTCAAATGTCGAATTCGAGAGTGTTGGCAGCAAATCGATGAGAGTACCATTGAGAAGCGGATTTTGTCCATAAAATCACGAATGATTGAGATGATTCGAAACAATGGATCATATCCACGTTACTAAATACACCTACTTGATGTAATTTGAGAAATAAAATTTGATTTTTGCGATAAAAAGAAATGGTGCTATTTTTATTTTGCATTATTTTTTTTTAGCTTTCAGTGGCTAAACAGTAAACGGTCCTACAAAAAAAAACTAAATTTATCGTGGATTGAACCCTAATGCTTTTTTAATCATGTTGGAAAGAATCTTAGAGATTGTGGTCAATCCGACAGCTTTTAAAACGAACGAAACTAAGTGGTACTATTTTTGTTTCGCTAAGTGTACTACTTTTGGCATTACTACAATAGAGCAAAATTCCCTTACCAACATTTTTCAAAGGACAAATTCAAGCACTTTTCTAAATTTAACCCTTTGCGGTCGTATTGAATTTGGGCATGGGTATCGTACTGGCCGGAATTATTTTTCCTTGAAAAAGCAGTAATACATTATGAAATCATGATTATGAAAAATAAACATTTTTCCAATTTTTTTGATGAACTATATACAGCGCGGACTCGATTCTATACAGTTTTTGATTCCTTTTCACTGTATATAATCGAATCTTGTATATAATCGAGTCAAAAAAACTTTTTCTTAATTTTTTTTGCATGTATTTTTCGTTTTTTCGAAAATAAAAGAGGAATTTGATTTTTGATTCATCCCCTTGATGTCAGAAAACACCTTTCTCACATGAAAAAAATAAATTTATCCAGATTCTCTCAGAAGGTGATAGACGATCATATTTGATGAAAAACAGGAAGTGGGTTATATCTATGGTATAACCGCAAGGGTGACGTAGGACTATCGTTGATTTAGAGATCATTTGTATGAAGTTGAATCTGAATTCATTCTGAATGAATGAATATTTGGAGAACTTCGAAAACGAGAGCGTTACGTTGGAGGCACAAGGTTTTATGCATCCAATATTGGATACGGAAATATCCTAGTGATGGGGAAGAATAATCTTCAGAAGCTATCCTGTTGATTGCGATTGATTGAAAAATCACAAAACCTAATGTATTTGGTCACAGTGTTACATGGATAGAAAACATTAGAATAAACTCTTTCATATGAATGTAATTTTAAATTCCCAGAGGAACTGGCAGATTATTTTCAGTAACGATTAGATATTTCCACATATTCCTCGATACTGGAAGTCCACCAGTGGTTAATGCTAACTCGATAACCATCTGTTAATAGCACTTGATTGAAACATATTTGGTCACAGTGTTACATGGATAGAAAACATTCAAATAAACTCTTTCCCATGAATGTATTTTTAAATTCCTAGAGGAACTGGCAGATTATTTTCCGGATCTTTCTCGATCCAAACGGAAAGAATTCCGCGCGTGTATGTGTGTGTATGTGTAGCGGCTGCTTCGAGATCTTCCCGGGGAACCGTTTGTAGCATCACTCTCCTCCTGATGGATTCCCTTCTGGCCTAAGGTGCACAAACAGGCTCTTGGTGACACCGTTCATCCGCGCTTTCATGATAAATGAAGAGCTTCAACACAACAGCGACAACATGCTCCAATCGCTGTTCAATTAGAACTGAGTGGATTTCCGAGCGGCGCTCGCTTATATACCGATTGGTGATTTCAATAGCCTATTTTGAAAGCAAATTTAAGACTATTGAAACAAGTTTTTGGATCAGAAAGTAACAAGTATAGAACGCGTAGACATTTTATCTTTCGAATGAAGTGTTTATCATACCATTTCGTTCAGTTGTTTAGGAGCTATTAACACTCAAAATCTCGGTCTCCGGCGTGACGCTTTCGTTTTCGAAACTTTGATTTTACACCCCGGTATAGAAATGAAAGACGTAGTCCTACGTCAAAATGTAATGGGTTGTATCTAGGACACGACCGGAGTTTTCGACGTAGAACTACGGATTATTATTCAATCGACTTGTTTCTCACTTTGGATATTATTTTAGAATACATCGAAATTTTTGTAGTATCTTTTTAGCTATTTAATTTTTTATAACTTCAGTAGACTCGAAAGAGTCGAAAGCTATCAGCACTTCTCGTTTATTTGGTTCAACTCACATCAGACTTTTTCCTTCCCTCTCAGATATTGTTACAACCACTGGGCACTAACGACGGTCGGCTTACCGATGTGATGCGAGGAACCTTGCGCCGAAATGTCAACTGATTCAATGACTGACAGATGCGGACAGAGAGAGAGAGGAATTGTTATATTAAAAAGTGACATGCAAAATAAGAAACGTGCTTACTAAATCTAAAGTTATCTTTCCTAAAATTATATGCGATATCTTCTTAAAACTAGCTTACAATAACCTTATCCTATTGATTATATTTAAACCTACTGCTGAACATTGAAATTGCTATACAACTAGCATAAACTGAATTATGTAAGTAAAACCTAAAATCAACCATTCTTCACTTCACTAATTATCTGAATTAGTCAGCACATTCATTATCGCGGTCGCAGGATTTGACCATTGTTCGGTGCACTTGATGGGCTGAAACTAATTTGTAAGTCTTGAAATATGATGCTGTTTGTTCATTTCAAATAAAAATATTATTTACAGTTTGAGCTGATTAAACCAAAACGAGCTGCTACAAAATTTAGTTGTTCTACTGTATATCCGAACAAATCTCAAAAAAATTATAACGAGATGACTGGAGAATGCAAGAAGTGCCACGGTCCGGACAATGACCAAATGGTAGCCTGTGATGAGTGTTCCAGTTGGTACCATTTCGCGTGTGTGGGTGAGTCCCCAGGGGTAGCGAAACGCCCATTCTGCTGCTCCGAATGCACGGAAGCTAGAAAGAAGAAAAACAAAAAGACAAGCAAAGTTGATTCAGCGAAGCTGTTGGAACCCAGAGATAAAAAAGCGGTATCATTAACTGGAGCTTCATCGAGCAAAAGCGTCACATCTAAAATACATGCTAGTGAGACTTGTCAAAAGAAAACGGCTAAACAGTCAAAACCCTTGGAGGAAAGTGATGCAAAATCCGTCGTAACCCATTCCAGTCGTACATCGCGATCACGATTGGAACTGGAATTTAATCGTATGGCGGAAGAGTTAGTTTTGCGAGAAAAGCAGCTACAGGATGAGAAAGCGATTAAGGATAAAAAGTTGGAAATCGATCGTTTCTTCCTTCAAAAGAAGTTGGCACAAGAAAAGGAGCTGAGAGAGAAGGAACTCGCTCAGGAGAAAGAACTACTTGAGCAGCAATTGAAGGACCATATCGAATTTCGAGACCGTCAACGCCTGCTGCGTGAAAGGTTTCAGAAAGAAAAATATGAAATTTTATCAGCCAATTTGGACGAGGAAGGGGCGGTTGGAGGCGATATTGGAGATACTCTACCGGGCGAAGATGAGGAACAAGATAATGAGCATAAGGTTCAAGACTGGTTAAATAAAGAAGGAAACCAGAAAATTCATAAGCGACATCCAAAGGTTCCTGAAGTGCCTTCCGTTGTTACGTCAAACCGAACCAAAGAATCATCCAAGATTTCGTGCAAAAGACGGGATGATTCAAGCAGTGACTCGTTGGAAGCAAGCAACTCGGAGGGAGAACAATTCGATCGTGAGTCTGACCACAGTAAAATCCCTGGCAGACATTATGGACCAACTAAGGCACAACGAGCAGCCCGCCAAATTCTTTCAAAAAGGCTTCCCATATTCACCGGAAAATTAGAGGAGTGGCCGCTGTTTTACAGCAGTTTTGTCAATTCTACAGAAGCGTGTGGATTTTCACACATTGAGAATTTAGTACGCTTGCAGGAATGCCTGAAAGGGCCCGCACTTGAGGCTGTTCGTAGTAGGCTGCTGCTACCACAGGCCGTACCTCGAGTTATTGAGACGCTCCGCATGCTATATGGACGTCCTGAGCAATTGATCCATACGCTCCTGAACAAGGTACGGAAAACAGATTCGCCGAGAGCGGATCGTTTGGAAACGTTTATTCCGTTCGGAATCGCAGTACAAGAACTTTGCGATTATTTGGAGGCTGCACGGTTCCATGATCACCTCGTTAACCCTCTGCTCATCCAAGAGCTGGTGGACAAACTCCCAGCACCCACTAAGCGAGAGTGGGTGCAGTTCAAACGTTTTGAAAAGCCTGTCACACTGCGCACATTTGCTCAGTTTACATCAAAATTAGTCGCCGAAGCTAGTGAAGTCACACTCGTAATGGATACAAAAACAAAATCCGCCAAGGGGAGAGGAAATGAAAAAGGATTTGTAAGCACGCATTCAGGTGAGCAAAGCGTGCCTTCTGTTAAACGTAGTAGCCAATGCCGAATATGTCAGAAGGGTGACCACCGGGTGCGAAATTGTGAAGATTACCGTCGTCTAAATCTAGCAGAACGTGTGAGGATCATGAATCAACAGAAGCTTTGTGAACGATGCTTAAACGAACATGAGGGTTGGTGCAGATTTAAAATTACTTGTAACGTCGGCGAATGTCGGCAGCACCACCATCCTCTGGTTCATCGAGAACGATCGTCTGGTTCATCGAATCACCATCCTGCTTTGGCACCGACTAATGGAATCAACTGTGCACATGTCAACACTTCAGTATCAATCATCTTCAGAATCGTTCCAGTTACATTATTCAATGGAACGAGGTCTTTGAACACGCTTGCATATTTGGACGAAGGATCATCACTTACTCTTATTGAGCAAAGCCTCATTCGTGATTTGAGAGCCAGTGGAATATCGCAACCTTTGAAACTTCGTTGGACCGGGAATATTGTTCGTCAAGAGCCCAACTCAGAATGTGTATCTTTGGAGATTAGTGGGTTGGACAAAGGTCAACGGTTTGACTTAAAGGAGGCGCATACCGTGGAGAGATTATGCCTACCCAAACAAAAAATCAACCTCCGTGAGATTATACGCCAACATCATCATTTGAACGGTGTGGATACAGCCGACCTAACTGGAGCTCAACCCAAACTCCTAATTGGACTAGATAATGCCTACCTACTAGCACCTTTGGAGTCCCGTGTAGGAAATCCAGATGAACCGATTGGCGTTAGATCGCATCTGGGATGGTCGGTCTATGGACCTAGGCAAACCACGACGTCAGATGCATATATCGGACATCATGATGAATGTTCCAATGAGGACCTGCATAAGCTGATGCGCAAATATTTCATGATCGAAGAACAGGAGGGAACAGTTCATCAACTTCCTGAATCTGATGTAGACCGCCGAGCTAGAGAAATCATGCAGAAGACGACTATTAAACTGGACGGTTTCTACGAAACGGGCCTAGTTTGGAGGTTGGACGATTTTTCATTCCCAGATAGTCTCCCGATGGCATTACAGCGACTTCGAAGCTTGGAACGCCGTCTGAATAAAAATCCGACATTAGACCAACGAGTTCGACAGCAGATCCAAGAATACCAGGACAAAAAATACATTCACAAGGTGACCGCCGAGGAATTAGCTAACGCGAATCCAGCTCGAGTGTGGTATTTACCCATCAATGTCGTTTTGAATCCCAAAAAACCGGATAAAGTACGATTGGTTTGGGACGCAGCTGCACAAGTGCAAGGAGTGTCTTTAAATTCCATGTTACTTGCTGGCCCTGATTTGTTGGTTCCACTGCCTGCAGTTCTTCAACCATTCAGGGAGCGAGAAGTCGGTTTCGGAGGTGATCTGAAAGAGATGTTTCACCGGTACAAAATTCGTGATGCCGACAAGCAAGCTCAGCGCTTCGTGTTCCGCACCAACCGCGAAGGACAACCGGAGATCTTCATCATGGATGTTGGAACGTTTGGCGCTTCTTGCTCCCCAGCATCGGCTCAATACATCAAGAACCACAACGCCTCCCAATACGCGGAACATTTTCCAGAGGCATCTCGTGCTATCATTCGTCAGCATTATGTTGATGATTACCTCGACAGTGCTGACACCGTCGAGGAGGCTGTGGAGCGCGCTAGACAGGTCCGATTTATTCATTCGCAAGCGGGGTTTATTGTCCATAAGTGGATTTCGAATTCACAAGTATTTCTCGAAGAAATTGGAGAACGTGAGTCGGTCGACAAGGTATCTCTCCATCTAGACGAAGAAGCTGTGGAACGTGTTCTAGGGCTTATCTGGTGGCCCAAGGAAGATGTCTTCATGTTCTCAACCGCTGTACGAGAAAATCTATCCCCGTATCTACTTGCTTCGGATAGACCAACGAAGAGAATAGCGCTCAGTTGCATTATGAGCCTTTTCGACCCTTTGGGCTTGCTAGCACCCTTCACCCTACATGGAAAAATATTATTACAGGATCTGTGGAGGAGCGGCTGCGGATGGGACCAGCATATTAATGACGATTGCTTCGAAAAATGGACGTGGTGGAGAAAGTCACTCTCAGGAGTTGAGAAGCTGAAGATACCTCGATGCTATTTAAAAGGAGCTCCACCGTCAGCTTACGATACCGTACAACTTCACGTTTTCTGTGACGCCAGCTCACAAGCATATGGTTGCGCTGCATACTTCCGTTTAGAAACACGTTTTGGGATCGTTTGCAGTTTGGTGATGGCTAAAACCAAAGTAGCTCCCCTGAAGCAACTTTCAATTCCTCGAATGGAGCTTCAGGCAGCTGTTCTTGGGGCTCGATTGTCGAATACGGTTGTTGCAAACCATAAAATAAAAATCTCGAAACGCATACTCTGGTCGGATTCTAAAACTGTGCTATCCTGGATTCAGTCCGATCAAAGGAGATATAAACCTTTCGTCGGATTCAGGATTGGAGAAATTCTGCAAGAAACATCCGTTGACGAATGGCGGTACATACGAACAAAGATGAACATTGCAGATATAATTACCAAAAAACGGAAAGAAAGTACTTTAACCTCAGACGGAGCGTGGTTTCGTGGACCGAAAATATTGTACTCACCAGAAGCAAACTGGACAACAATAAACGAATTATCACCAGATACACCAGAGGAGCTACGCGCATGTCATCTGTTCCACGGAGCAGAACTGAGTTTGGGATCAATTATCGATGTCACTCGTATATCTCGGTGGAACGTACTGCTTAGAACAGTAGCATGCGTCCTTCGATTCATCTCCAACTGCAGATTGAAACAGCTGGGGAAACCGCTTGAAGCTGTACCAACCACTGAAAATGTCAGTAAATTTATACGACGAACTGAAAGTTCTATCATCATGCCCCTGAAGCAGGAAGAATATGAGGTTGCCGAAAATATCCTGTGGAAATTAGCCCAACGCGATGTATTTGGAGACGAAATCACAACGCTGCTTCGGAATCAACAGTCACCAAAAGAGGACTGGATGACGATTGAGAAGAAGAGTACCTTATTTAAACTTGGTCCCTTCTTAGACGAACATCAGGTTCTACGAGTGGATGGACGCTTAAGTGAGGCTGAACATATTCCGTACGATACACGATTTCCAATAATTCTGCCCAAAGACCACCCAGTGACCAATCGCTTATTGGAACATTATCACCAACTTTTTGGTCACGCTTATAAGGATACAGTTGTCGCCGAGATACGTCGACGATTCTACATTCCCAAAATACGAACGTGCGTTGCGAAGATCATTGGGAGTTGCCAATCGTGTAAAGTAAGGAAGACTAAACCGCAAACACCTAGGATGGCACCACTCCCTGTTGAGAGAATAACACCATTCGTACGACCCTTCAGCTATGTAGGGATTGATTATTTTGGCCCTATTGAGGTGGTGGTTGGTAGGCATCTGGAAAAAAGGTGGATAGTCCTCTTCACATGTTTTTCAGTACGCGCAGTTCATTTAGAAGTGGCATACAAGCTAGATACTGCATCGTGCATAATGGCTATTCGACGATTTGTGCTACGGCGAGGACCTCCAATCACCATCTTTTCAGATAACGGGTCTAACCTCAAGGCGGCCAACAAGGAGCTCCAAGAGCAGATAAAACGAATAGATTTGGCCTCCGCGAACGTGTTCACCAACGCTCGTACAAGTTGGAGATTCTCGCCACCCTCTGCGCCTAACATGGGGGGCGTTTGGGAGCGCATGGCGCGCTCCGTTAAGCAGGTGATGTCGGAACTGAACGTCGGAAGAAGGATGAACGATGAGATTTTGTTGACAGTGATTGCTGAGGCAGAGGAAATAGTCAACTCGAGACCTCTAGTGTATACGTCTCAGGACTCGGAGTCTGCAGAAACACTTACACCCAACAGTTACCTCAGAGGAATTACGTCGTGCTTACAAAATCCTGCCATCCCTCCAACGGACCAAGCGGAAGCTCTTCGGAACTCGTACAAGCGCTCGCAGTTCATTGCTGATGGACTCTGGGAAAGATGGATCAAGGAATATTTGCCTACTCTGAACTATCGCAGTAAGTGGTTAGAAGAGCATAAACCCTTAGAACCAGGGGATCTCGTATTCATCGTTGACGATCATGGAAGGAATGGATGGATACGCGGTAAAATTGAAACAGTCATCATCGGTAAAGACAAACGGATCAGGCAGGCTATGGTACGTACAGCACAAGGTCTATATCGTCGTCCAGTGAACAAGCTGGCAGTGATTGAGGTGGCATCTTCTTGTAAATCTGTTCCTGAAGCTAGTTCCGGACAAGGTTTACGGGCCGGGGAACTGTTACAACCACTGGGCACTAACGACGGTCGGCTTACCGATGTGATGCGAGGAACCTTGCGCCGAAATGTCAACTGATTCAATGACTGACAGATGCGGACAGAGAGAGAGAGGAATTGTTATATTAAAAAGTGACATGCAAAATAAGAAACGTGCTTACTAAATCTAAAGTTATCTTTCCTAAAATTATATGCGATATCTTCTTAAAACTAGCTTACAATAACCTTATCCTATTGATTATATTTAAACCTACTGCTGAACATTGAAATTGCTATACAACTAGCATAAACTGAATTATGTAAGTAAAACCTAAAATCAACCATTCTTCACTTCACTAATTATCTGAATTAGTCAGCACATTCATTATCGCGGTCGCAGGATTTGACCATTGTTCGGTGCACTTGATGGGCTGAAACTAATTTGTAAGTCTTGAAATATGATGCTGTTTGTTCATTTCAAATAAAAATATTATTTACAGTTTGAGCTGATTAAACCAAAACGAGCTGCTACAAAATTTAGTTGTTCTACTGTATATCCGAACAAATCCGATCACAAACTATGAACCCTTTTGCTCACATATTCCGCTTGGGATGTAATCGAACCCCACAACATGCAACAGTAAGGTTACCCTGCTGGAATTTTGAAGCATACTTTCATGAAATATACGTTTATCTAAATAAATGCAGTGTATATCTATATTCCAAAATTCTGGATACTCTTCCATATCCGCACTAGCACTTATCGTATGCTGCTCTTCTTTGTTGTAGCACACCTCGATACAGAGGGCTTTCTCTCCTTGTATTGAACTGTGTGCTTATGTGTGTGATATCAGCATTAGGCATGAATGATATCCGCTCGATGTGTTATGCTAGCTCACTCGCATCTGTGTTTTCATTCTATTCTATTTTTGGTTTCCGCTTCTAGCCCTGAGAAAGGCCCTTGTGGAAAGAAACTCTATTCCATACTCCTCCTTCATCCGACAAGAAAACAATCCTCTTCCGCTCGACGCTCTTTGGCAACCATGTTGCTTCGATGACCACCAAACGAGAAGTGGTGTGGCTTCAAATCGCGGATGGCTCATTTAAACTAAATATGTTGAAAACGGGCAGAAACGAATGTATCAGTTGATCGTTATTGACAGCTCTGTTCGGGAATGTACACAAATCGGCAGAACAAATGTATGGGAAAATGGGAATGCTTCCAGTTTTCATTAATTTAAACTATTTAGGCATTAGTGGATTGTGCTGTATAGTATATCAAAAGAATCTTAGAGAATTTCTGATTCCAATGGTGTGCAAAGTATCAGAATTTGTTCGCTGTGAAAATAGTTATTAACGTTAATTTTATTTCATAAAAACGTGACCTGTTTTCTGATTTGACACCCTTCATGAAAGACGTAGTTCTACGTCAAAAAAAATTCTCCTACGCATATGATCGAATTTCAACAATGACAGAGTTACAGAACTTTTTTTTTGTTTCGGTCTGTGTTGCCTCAAACTGGCTCTACATTAAAAAGTACGCTACGGAAGACGATTCTGATGCTTTCATTTGAAAGATGATAAAATTTAGTACAGAATATAGTAGTGGAACAACCAAACTAGTGGATTTTAATAACATTCTGGAAGTGAAACACTTAAAAGTTAATAATTTTTAATGTGTTATTATTATTTTTTCCTAAAAATTTATATTTGACTAGATTGTTTCTATCAATTAAATTGAAGTTCTTTAACCGCTCTACAATTTGTTCTTTGACGCACAACTTCTATCTTTTATAATTTGGCTGCAATATCGATATAAACAATTGGTGAAAATTCAAGCAAAACCTTCAAAAATCACGATTTTACTCCACTGTACATGTAATAGCCACTTAAACTTCACCTTAACGTTGAAGTTACATTTCTTCGTAAAATAAGCCATATTTCAAATATAAAAAAAAATATTTTCCAAACGGTATATAATCGAGTCCAAAATTGTATACAATCGGATCACATATAATCGAGTCCGACCTGTATATGTAGTTACTCAACAATGTATTTTAATGTGATGTTTTTCAATAAAAATTATATTTTATAATCCGTTCTCGTGTGAAATCGTTCAAAACAGTCTCCCAGAGTAGATCATAAGAAGTATAATAAATACTTAATTTTATTTTTATTATCCGTTGAATTCGGAGACACTTTTGCCATTGGTGCAATAAATGTGTAATTAATGCCAGCAATGTGTATCCGGAAAAATCAGCATTTTTCACTTTTAACAAACAAATATTTTTTACATGTTTCATATGACATAAGACACTCATGCTAACAATTATTCTGTTCTTTGAAAACAACTACTTCAACATAGTTTAAACTACTCACACCAGTAAACATAGTTTAAACCAGAAGTTACTGAAATAATGATTTCTGCGTAGCCGAAATGATCAGAGCTTTAGAGTATTGATTCGTGAACAGGTTCACTAGACATCAAGCTTCGTTTAGGAAAAGCATAATTTGATACTTGGTTGAGTAAAATATAAGATTAGCATGGTTTCTTGCTCTGGTGGCTGCGAGCAGACAAACGACCAGAACGGAAAAAAGGTATGGTGGCTGAGAGCAAACAAACCACAAAAAAGAGTTAATCACAGTAATAATTGTCATTTTTAGTTTGTTTCTTCAGGAAGCTCAATTTTAAAAATAAACTTCATAAAATTGTTACAAACTCAAACGAAACATGGTGATCTTGCTAACTAAGGGTGGGTTTAGACTAGTGATATATTCATGTGAAGATATATGATGAGATTTATAGAAATCGCATCAACTGTTTACACTAGCGTGAACTTCTATAATGAATATATTCATATTTTCGGTGAATTTATTCACCTGAAGTAGAACTGCATCCAACTTTAGTGATTTCTCACCAGTGAGAAATTCACAAGCGTTTACATATGCTGAATTTATTCAAGTTATATATACCTCGAATAAGTGTATCATATTTATTCTCACCCGTTTACACCTATATTCACGTGAATAAATCCATCTATAGCTATAGATCTCCCTAATGTAAACCCGCCATAACACGTTGACTGCCACGTCAGTCACCGGTGACTGACACTGAGTTTTCGCTTAGGCTTCGTCAGTCACCGGTGACTGACAGTATAACATATGATAATAAAAGTAATTAATATAAGGATATAAGCTTATAAGCGTTCCGGTTCGAACAAAAATACCTTCCACTACGATAAGAAATGTTGGCCCTAATCCGTTTAAAAATCTCCATATAATCGCTATAAAACCGTGGCACTCAACGTGTTAATTTAATTTTCCTAACAGAACTGGAATGTTAAATCATATTGTCTGCATTTTTATAACAGAACTTGAATGTTAAATCACATTGACCGCAGCCATTCTATTCAGCGACGTTTTAATCGACGACTTCAACCCAAAATGCGCCGATGTGCGTCATAATAGATGATGGAAGAAATTGTACTTAATTTTGTAATTATGGGTCAAGGTTGCTTCCGCCGAGGAAACGAAGAATATGATCAAACACAGTCTTGCTCTCCGCAAGTCCTAGCTACATGGAGCTAGGCTGTATTGCCTCTCATCCATATTTCCCAGGGACTTGAATGCACACAATGTCCCTACCAAAAAGGCCCAATTGCTCAATTGCTTACAATTTCTCCCAAAATTCGGTTTAGGCGTCGAATTCTGCCACTTCACGCACCATTCCGCAAAATACGAACGAGGTCAACTGTGTACTCGTTGTGCTGTTTTCGTGTTCTTCCTCTTCCTCCTGCTCCAATGTGAGCGAATGTATGTAGGACCCGACTATTATTGATGTCAACCATCCATCGGAGCTTAATTTGCGGCTGCAAAAATAGAACCTTTTTCCGAAGCTGGACACACTTACCTCGATCGCTGTCCATCGCTGTTTTGGGAATTGGTTACGAGAAAACCTGGCTCAGCTCCAACCGAGATGATCGGAAAACTAACGGGAAATGGAGCCAACAGAGCTTCTGGCAGCACACCGCACCACAAAAAACGACGGTTCTTTTTATCACAGAAACCAACAGTATTATTTCACCACACAATACACACGTTTAGCGAGTAAACAATTTGATTTACCAATCGGTATGAATTACGGAATTGCAAAACGGGACTGCGCGAGCCAGGAAAAATAATCAACAAACGTCGTCGTCGTCTCCGCTGCTCTTGTTTAGAGAGCGATTTCGAACATGGCGGTGTCCGGATTTATGCTCGCAGACTGTGGGTATTTGACGTTTATGTATGCTGTCAAAATTTCAACACACTGCCCGTCGACGGGTCGATGAACTGCATCATGCACGAAATTGCTTCACTTTTGATACCATCCGATTTGCTTAATGTGCTACAGCCGGGGATAACGCCAAACATCCACCTATCTACCAGGTACATCAAGTGGTTTCTTGCACAACGAAAACATATCTAATTGATTGCACTCCGCTTGATGTCAGTATTTTAACGACATGAGTCCCTTGATACAGGTTTAATTCTCGTCACCGAACACAAACACACACACACTGAAATGTTATGTTGTCTTTCCATCAGAGACGCGCAAGCAAAAGTGAAACAAATTCCCGCTGTCAGCTATTGTCGGATTCGATTTTGAGATGACAGTTATGGACCGAAATCCATCTTCCTTGTTCAATCGGATTGGTGAAGCTCTAAACCAAGGCGCCTCTATATATACCAGGTGAAACAATCATATGAAATGCACTTTCAGCCATATTGGAATTGCTGTCGGTATTGTTTACAAACAGCATCAGAACGCTGCCGGCGGCTCTCTACAAACTGCTGCGACGCTTATTCGAACGATGCCTACTTTGTTCGGCTTTCGCGAATTTATGTGAAAAAGACGGGATGATTTTGTAGAATTTTATTCTCATCCAGTTCATCCACTACTCTCGCATGTGAAAATGCAAAAATGGCGTATCCTAGCAATAACAAAACAAACAACCCCCGCTCCACAAACCGTAATCCCCTTCTTATTGAAGTGATGATGTTGCTTCACCTGTTATACATTTATACAAGCGCCTTGCTCTAAACATGTGCACTTTTGGACTTATATATAAAAAAACTATATAAAAAAAATCGTTACAAATTCAGTGCTTTTTGTTTCCTTGTTCCAGAACAAATTAGTTTTAGGTTAAGCAATGGCGAATGTGATTGCGTATGAACACTAGAAAATATAATATTTTTTACGTTCAATTTAGAAATATAATCATTATTTCTATATTTCTATATAATGTACTGCTCACCTCGTATTCTTAATATAAACAAATCAATCAGTGAAAATTGCCAATTAATAGAACCTATCTTCCTCTAGTTTTAAGTAATCGTTTTTCTATTGTTTAATTCAACAATTGTGACAGTTCTAAGAACCTGTCACTTCGGTTCTGTTTGGTTGGTATTGGATGTGTAATCGGAAGCGTTGCCAGTAGCAACATCCCCCGCCTCGTAAAAATGGCTATCAGCTTCAGCTTTACCTATCTGGTCTATTTCCAATACTGACAACTTCGATACGGGTCGCCGGAACAATCCGTTCGACGTCTGGACTACTGCTTGTCTTACTCTACCATCTTTCCCTACGGTCACCAACAATACTTTTCCCCGAACCCATCCGTTCCGCCTTGAATCGTCTATGATCACAACCAAATTTCCTGGCTACACCATTATCGTTTCCCCGAACCACCTTGTTCTCTTCGTTAGCGTAGGAAGGTACTCCTTGATCCATCGTTTTCAGAAGAGATCAAGGGTGTGCTGCATCAATTTCCACGTACTGCCTACTGCTGAAGAATGATCTATCATCTTCACGGTCGGTTGTTTTACGCCACTTGAAGACCCGAGCAAAAAATGGTTTGGCGTAAGGGCTTCTTGTTCAGCCGCGTCTAATGGCAAATAAGTCAATGGACGTGCGTTCACGATAGCTTCAGCTTCCACTGCTACGGTATACAGTGCTTCATCGTCCAACTTTCGCTCTTGGGGAAGGCTGCTCATTGCAATTTTGACAGACCTCACTAAGCGCTCCCAGGAACCGCCCATGTGAGGAGTGGAAGGTGGTATGAATATCCACTTTGTGTCGACGTTGGTGAAAACAACCGCTGAATCCTCATGAATCCGTCTAACCTGATCCTTCAGGATGCGCTCGGCTCCGATGAAATTTCTCCCATTATCGGAGTAAATCTTGATCGGGGCACCTCGTCTGCCTATGAAGCGTCGGATGCAGCAGATACAGCTCTTCGTAGATAAGTCGAAGGCTACCTCAACATGTACGGCCCGCACTGTGAGGCAAGTAAAAAGTGCGATCCATCTCTTAGCGTTCGCACGACCGACTTTCACGGTGGTAGGACCAAAGTAGTCCAAGCCAACATAGCTGAACGGTCGAATAAAAGGGGACAGTCTTGCCGCAGGTTGGGGTGCCATTCTAGGAACGGATGGTCGAGCCTTTTATATTTTGCACCACAGACACCGGTTGACTACGGTTTTTACCAGCACTCGCAGCCGTGGCACATAGAAACGTTGGCGCACTTCGTTGACCACCGTCTCAGAATTGGCATGTAGATACTTTCGATGATAGCTGTCCACAACCAAGAATGTCACCCGATGATGCCTTGGCAGTATGATGGGACATTTTTGATCTGCCGAAGCTATATGTAGAGCACCTATGCGCCCATCAACGCGCAAAATTCTCTGATCATCCAGTGTCGGCGTCAATTTAAAAAGCACACTTGATTTGTCCACCGTTTGGTGTTCATCAATGGGCAATCGCTCATTTTTCTGCAAAATGGTGATCTCATCTGTGTACGTATCTAGCTGAATAATTCTCCATAACAAATTTTCAGCGGTCTGCAATTCTTGCTGACATAGGATTTCTTTCTTAAAGGGTTGCTGCATTTTCTTTTTGCTGGCGTTCACAAAACGTTTAATATAAGCTACAGTCCGCAGCAAGCGATGCCAGTTCGAAAAACGGTCAAATTGAATCAGTGATAAAGGTGCTACTTGATGGACATTGCATGGACGCAACTCTTCATCGGTAGAAGAAATCCCCTGTACCGACTGTGGCCAATTTTGTTCATTCGAGTACAAGAACTGAGGCCCGATGAACCAACGACTGGAAGCGTCAAAGCAAGGGCCTTTCCCCCACTTGGTGGCGTCGTTCGCTACGTTCAGATTGCTTGGCGACCATCTCCATTCGTTCGCGTTCGTTGACGACAATATTTCGCCGACTCGACAAGCAACAAATTGGCGATAACGGCGGTGCTCGGACCCAATCCAAGCTAGCACGGTCCTTGAATCGGACCAGAATACTCGTCGCCGTACAGTGACCGAATGCCCATCGACAACGAAATTTGTAAGACGAACGCCTAGCAGTGCAGCCATCAACTCAAGCCGAGGAATCGTAGCATGTTGAAGAGGTACAACCTTCGTTTTTGCAGCCACTATTGTGCACTGAATGGTGCCGTTCAGGGCCTTGACGCGGAAATACACAACGGCAGAATAGGCATCCTCACTGGCGTCAACGAATGTGTGGACTTCTAGGGTTTCATACATGCTGGAACTTGCATTTTCAAAATAGCAGCGTCGAATGCGGATCTCCCGCACTTGGCTGAATAACGAGATCCATTTCGTCCAACGGCTGTAGATATGATCGTTGACACGCTCGTCCCACTGTATCTTTTGGCACCATACTTCCTGCATCAAAATCTTGCCGTGGACCAGAAAAGATGCCAAGAGCCCGAGCGGATTAAATAGGCTCATGATACACTTGAGAATCTGTCGTTTTGTTGGTCTCACTCCCGAATCGATGATTGAAGCGATGTCCTTTCGAAATGATGTAGAATATATTAAATCATCTTCCGCAGACTTCCAGAGCATTCCCAACACGCGCTCAGTGTTTCCGTTTCCAGTCAAGTTCAGCTCTTTAACTCCGTCCGCTGAACCTTCGCCTAGATGATCCAAAACATCTCGGCTGTTTGAGGCCCAATTGCGAATTATAAATCCGCCTTTGGAATGTATCATCTTCACATCCCTGCCACCACCTTCGCATCTTCGATCGTCTCGTAACTACTGAGGTAATCATCCACATAGTGGGATTTAATAATTTCCTCCACCGCTCTGGGATATCGCTCCGCGAATGCCTTCGCATTCGTGTTTTTGATGAATTGTGCGGAAGATGGCGAGCAGGTTGCACCAAATATCGCGACGTCCATGATGTAAACTTGTGGAGGTTGATCAGGACTATCACGCCACAGGAACCGCTGAAATTGGCGGTCGGACTCGATGATTCGAAGCTGATGGAACATCTCCTTGATGTCGCTGGAGATTGCGACCGGAAATTGGCGGAAGCGGAACAGCACGTGAGTTAGTGGTACTAGGAGGTCAGGTCCTGGCAAAAGAAGGGAATTCAAGGAGATACCGTCAACTTTAGCCGCGGCACCCCACACTAATCTAATTTTTCCCGGCTTATTGGGATTGGTAACAACGCTAATGGGAAGATACCACACTCGCTTTGGATCAGCCGACTGTAATTCTTCATCCGTTGCTCGGTGGGCGTATCCCTTTTCCTGGTACTCGCGGATCTGACGATGAAGGTTCTCTTTCAGTCCTTCGTCCCGTTGCATGCGCCGTTCCAGGCACTTTAGACGTTGCAGAGCCATGGGAAAGCTGTCCGGAAGATCGACTTGATCATATCGCCAGATTAGACCGGTTTCAAACCGATCTTCCACTCTGGACGTTGTTGTTTCCATAATCCGAATTGCTCTTTGGTTTTCTTCGGAGTCCAGAGGTGGCGTAGGCTGCACTCCAATGCAGTCCGCGTTAAAATATTCTCTCATGAGAGCATCGAATTTCCCGCCAATGTCACAATCGCAGATGTGATAGTTGACGTGTTCTGTTTTAAGAGTGTTATCAATGCTGCCATACACGCACCAACCTAATCGTGTTTTGGATGCCACCGGTCCACGGTTCCCTTCTCTCGTCTCCTGTGGAACAGCGAGTCCTATATCACGAAGTCCTATCAGCAGACGTGGTGTAGCGTTCTCATAACTTTGGACGGAGATGCCCCCTAAATGGTGAAATTTTCGTTGCAGTTCTCCAAAACGCAGAGTCTGAGTGGGAAGGTTGAGACTTTCAACAGTTCTAACGTTCGTAAGCTGATAGCGTTTCTGCTGATTTATCCCCGACACATCCAGAGAAATTAGCTGCGACTCCGATTCCAGTCGAGACATGGTTGCCGTCCATTTTAGGCACAATGGTGCACTCGGCCCTTCGATATCCAACTGTTCTGCAAGACTGTGTTCAATCAGAGTCGCCGAAGAACCCTCGTCAAGAAAAGCGAACACTTTGATGGACTTAGATGCCCCGTGCAGGATAACAGGAATAATTCGGAACAATATCGATTGCCCACAGTGGTGGTGGGTGTGATTTTCGGGAGACTGATTCATACTCGTTGTTACAGATGAGGAAATGGTAGAACGAGTTGTGTGGAGTAGCGAATGGTGGCGGAGCTCACAACCATTGACACCGCAACGATTGTTGTTCCTACATGTTCGGCGACCGTGGAAGTTGAGGCAGGTACGGCATAGTTTTAAGGTAGTAACCGTTTTCCATCGATTCTCTATGTTGTACTTCTTGAAGACAGCACAATCTGCTACACGATGACCTTCTCTGTCACAAACCAGACAACGTTTCAACGGCGTTTGGGTTCCTGGTCCACTTGCATCGGTGTGCGCTTGAATGTATCCTTTCTCACGGCCTCCTGATCTCTCATTTTTCTGTAGCGGTTCGACGTACACTACAACTTTGCTGACGGAATCCACCACAGTCGTCATGAACTCACTAAAAATTTGCAGTGTTGCCACTGGGTGATTTTGCAGATGTTGAGCCCACTGCAATTTTACACCAGCCGGGAGTTTCTCCACCAGCTCTTGCAAGAGGATCGGGTTGGAAAGGTGTGATTGAAGCCCGGCTTCGGAGGTGGAGTTTTTCGGCTCTTCGCCCGCAGGATTATTTTCCACTTGCTGTTTGGGCCAGAACTGTTTAGGCTGCTGCCCTTCCTTTCGTTCACCTAAGTTTTTCGGGGGTACTTTAGGAACAGCTCCTTTCGCTACGTCTACAGGACGAGAGGAAATAGGTGTAGACTGATGTTGTAACTGGAGCTGACAAAACTGTAGCTGTTCTTGTAATTCCAGAATTTGCTGCAAAGTTGGCTGCTGAATCTCCTGGCAATCTTTTAGCTTTTGTTGTACCAAACGAAAGGCATCGTTTTTAGTTTCGACTGGTGGAACTCTATTCGCACCTTGGATCCCTCCAACCGCTCCCTCATCCATGCTATCAACCTTCGGAACTGAACTGTTTTGTTGTACGTTTAGTGGTACTGCTAATCAATCGCGTGGTACATCTGAAGATAGTTGTCCTGCTGCTTGGTTCTTCACCCAGTCAGTAACTTGCTTCCGAGACTCAATCTCATCGACCCGACTTCGAACACTTTTATTCTCGACCTCTTCGAACAGTGAATTCTCCATCAACTGGTAATCTAAAGATATATATAAAAAAAATCCTTACAAATTCAGTGCTTTTTGTTTCCTTGTTCCAGAACAAATTAGGTTTAGGTTAAGCAATGGCGAATGTGATTGTGTATGAACACTAGAAAATATAATATTTTTTACGTTCAATTTAGAAATATAATCATTATTTCTATATTTATATATAATGTACTGCTCACCTCGTATTTTTAATATAAAAAATCATTCAGTGAAAATTGCCAATTAATAGAACCTATCTTCCTCTAGTTTTAAGTAATCGTTTTTCTATTGTTTAATTCAACAATTGTGACAGTTCTAAGAACCTGTCACTTCGGTTCTGTTTGGTTGGTATTGGATGTGTAATCGGAAGCGTTGCCAGTAGCAACAATGCAAGATAAAATGAAAGATTCCGAATGCTCGTAACTCGATCATTTCTTATTGGATCGGAAGGATGTTTGCATCAGATGATACGGAATATTTCCACGCTTCTATCGCAATTAATAAAATGTTTTTGACGTAGGACTACGTCTAACCGGAAGATATAGGGGGTGAAATGGAAATCTAGGTACTGAACAAGTAGGAAAAAATGCAAGATTTGGAACGCTTATAACTCGAGCATTTCTCAATAGATCGCAAAGGTTTTTGCATCAATTGATAGGAAATATATCTACGCATCTATCATAACGAATAACATTTCATTTTTCTTGAGATAAATAATTGCATAATTGTGAAATATCAAGCATTGTCAAAATGCACTATGTGCCCATTTTTGATTGGTCCATTTTGTGCTCCTCAAATCGTACCGACCAAAACGGGCAACCAGAGCAGCAGCGAAATAGAATGAAGCACGATTGGAAAGGAAAAAGAAAAAAACGAAACGAAACATTGGTCGCAGTCTCACACATGCGTAATTCTCGAGCCAGCCAGTCAGCTTAAAAATCCCCGCTCCGCTGCCGTAACGATCATTCTCATTCAAACCGTACACCACATCGGTTCGCATCACAACACATCCAACAAACCAAGCCAAGCAGCCATGTCAGGACATGGTAAAGGAGGAAAAGTGAAGGGAAAGGCAAAATCCCGCTCGAACCGTGTTGATCTGGAGTTCCCCGCAAGGGTAGCTAGGCCGAGCGCGTTAGTACCAGTGCACCAGTCCACCTAGCCGGCTTTATATAGTTTCGGCCGCCGAAGTGATCGAGTTAGCTGGCAAAGCTGCTCGCGACGATAAGAAAACCCGCATTCGGAACAGAACACATTCGGTTCGGTGGACATCAAGACAACAGGCAGTTGCAGCGAGTAGCGAGTGGCAAACGCAATCGCAAAACGGCATCTGGTAGCAGAAGAAAAAAGTTCGTTCTTTATACAAACTGCTTTGGTGGCAAATCCAGAACAAGGCGGCATCGAGGGCGTTCGAAATGGTTTTTTTCAAAACCACGAGTAACTAAGTTTTCTAAATTGGAACCATTCCATAAAACAAGGCGCTTTTCAGGGCCATTAAACCTTCCAAAAAAGAGTTTAGGAAATACAGTTCAATGCTTTCTAAAACATTATCTAAAATAATAATAAAACACAAATTGATTTTTTCATAATTTGTTTGCCAGGATCTGATGAGTATGTGAATTTGGCAGTTGTTCTGAGCTTATTGATAGTTGGGGACTTTCCTGATTATTCAATTTTCACCAATTCTTAAATTGTTTCCAGATTGAAAGTACAGTAATTTACAATTAGTTCGACATTTAGCTAATTGGACGGACATGTAATGCGACTTATTTAGTTGGACATTTTTGTAAACATAGAGATCCAAATTATGACCCCACATTGAAAGTCGACACTGTACCACTGTCATCGCAAATGTTCAATTACAGGTTAAAATTACCTCCAATCCGATACTGAGTGGTGGTAATGCGACGTGCCATTGAATGTAATATGTCACAAGCTGGATGGGAAGAAATTTTCCAACTGTGAAAGCTGTGGCGAGTGGCAAATGCAATCGCTAAACAGAAAGGTTTAGCCGAAAAAGATGGGGATATCGAGTGATAACAAAACAATAAACTCTTTATATTGAAGATAATTTTGTGATCCTGAAAAGGACCCTTTTTAGCCTGCATGTGAATCCAACGAGCGAACAAATCGTAATGAATGTATTTTTCTTTCTTTCTTTCTTTATTTTTAAGAGGCTTTAAACTTTGCAGTTCATTCGCCTCTATGTATTTTTTTGCCATCGCTCCCTTTTAACGCTCATTCGTTCGTCTCGTTGGACTCGCCCCTCTGGCTGAGTCTGCCGATTTGTCTCTATCCTATGAGTGTGTACCGCGGACCCCAAAAAAATATCTTATTTTCTTTCAAACCGTAAACCCGTGTGGTTGTACGGCATCGGCATCGTGGACGTAACAAAGGAGGACAAGTTAAGGGAAAGGCAAAGTCCCACTCGAACCGTGCAGGTGTGCAGTACCAGTATACCTAACAGCGATTATAGAGTTTCGGCCGTCGGAGTGCTCGAGTTGGTTTGCAAAGCTGCTCACGACAATCAGAAAACCCGCATCAACAACAGAGCAGCTTCGGTTCGGCGCTCATCAAGGCAACAATTAGTTTCAGTGAGTGGCAAAGTGTTTCTCCGGCACGTCGCATTAAATGTAATTTACTGAACAACATGTCACAAGCTGGATGGGAAGAAATTTTCCAACTGTGAAAGCTGTGGCGAGTGGCAAACGCAATAGCTAAACAGGAAGGTTTAACCGAACAAGATGGGAATATCGAGTGATAACAAAAACACAACACCAAAGGTTCTTTTCAGAACCATCAACATATTCATAAAGAGTAAACAGTAAACTAATCCATTTTTCAGGTAGATAGGTAGGTATTCACGTAGGAGAAGAAAATAAAACAATATATTTAAAATATATATTTAACAAGAGCTGTCCCCTTTGTATAGTCCTACGTCACTCCGGTTATGTCCCCGACATTACCCACCCGTCTTTTTTATTAGATAATCAACTGAATAACTGTCAAATGTTAAGCGCTATCTAAACGCCCTAACTAGCTCGTTTTGATTGGCCCGATTTACGGTTTCCTCAACACAGCCATCAAAACCAAGCAGCCTTAGGGAAATCGGCATTGCAAACACATGAAAATATGCGGACTTTCGCTCGCACTGAAATGTGTTCCCTAACACAGAGTTCAAAACCAAGCAGTGTTAGAGAAATCGGCATTGCAAATACATGAAAGTCGGGGGTATTTTTGTTCCGACTGAAATGTGTTTCCCTAACACAGACTTCAAATCCATGGAGCGTGGGGCAATTGGCATTGTAAATACATGCAAGTCGGGGGCATTTTTGTTTCGACTGAAATATATTTCCCCAACACAGACTTCAGAACCAAGGTGTCTGAGCAATTTGATATTGCAAATTAATGCAGCTCAGGGATATTTTTGTTCCGACTGAAATGTGTTTACCTAATAAAGACTTCTAAACCAAGGTGTCTGGGGAAATCGGCATTGCAAATACATTCAAATCGGGGGTATTTTTGTTCTGACTGAAATGTGTTTGCCTAACACATACATCAAAACCAAGATGTCATCATACCAAACGTAAAAGACTGTCATTAAATTTACTTGTAACGAAGAACATAATCTATTGCATGAATTGACCTCTCATGGCATTGTACAATCTTTTTACTCATATTGAATTTTTATACATATTGAATTCAATTGAATTCGGAAATTGTTTCATTCAATCATAATTTGAATCAATAAAAACAAATGATTGCTAAGCTAAGGAAGTCTCACGTCAACCTTGCGGATATATAATAGATATAACCAGCCTGAGGGCATCCGTATACTAGCACATAGGATTTGACAGCGTCAAACATGTCCGGGTCGCAAATGCAATTTGCGACCACTGTCACTCGCGAGAACTGCCAAACTCTCAAGCTGGTGTAAAACAAGGCACTTAACATACTACCAGGTGGGTCAAAACGTGAAGTGGTTTTCTGCAGCCATTTAAAAAATACACAAAAGTAAATTAAGACGATTGAGCACAATGTGTGGAATATACTGATACTTTATGAAATACTCATTGCTATATTCATTATATTCATTACGTTTTACGCTGCAAGCGTTTCATTTATTGTCTTTGCGTTGAAGGCACCATAATGATTTGCGCCATTTGGAAAACGAAATTAAGGACGAAATTAACACACTTCTAGAACAAAAAATAATGAATGAAAATTTACTTTTCTGTATTCAATATGTATTCTATGTAATAGAGTAATACGTTTCCTCGAAAATTGTGAAATAATATGAAACTGAAATTGTGTTTGATGCTGATTTTATATTATAATGGTGAGTTTTTGTGATTATTGTGTTGTAAAATATTTGGAAATATACAACCAAATGGCTAAGTAAGCGTCAGGACTACGTGTTTTAAGTAATCGAATAACTTAAAAATCTACATACTATTTATAAGATTTCAAAACTACCTTCTTTAAATTTTCACGAATTTAACGATTGTTTCGAGTTAAATATGACGTTTACGTTTACGTGCGTTTTAAGCCAGATGTAAAGAAGGTATTTTAGTGCGGTGATAGCTGTGTTCTTCGGCTGAAAAGTAAAGCTAAAAATTTGTTTCGTTGCGAGTGATGTCGTCACACAACTGATCCGGTTCGAATTTTCGATTGTCATTCTGTGAATGGTGCTGCATAGTATAAATTGTGGATTAGATTTTTACGGAAATGATGTTTGATGATGAGCGTTGGAGATGTTATTTTGCAAAGATATACTAAAAAAACTAATCAAATATTCAATAATTCGTTTAATATGAGAAAATTAGTTTCAAAAAACAATTCTTTTTTTAGTTAGCGAATGGGCGCACCTTGTTCCATAGATTTGCCTTGAGTTCGCCGAGTAATTTGATAGGTTTGGCAATGACAGCTAAATTTGTAGCACATCTTGACTCGCGGATCATATCCCCTTGCCCGGGGCTTGGATATAACCCACCCATTTTTTTTTTGAAGTCAAATCGTTTAAAAGTCAATATGATTCATCCGTATTTGTGAAGCTATTTACTCTCTATCAAATTTGCAGGACCGGATGCATTTTTAAATCATAACTCGAATGAGAATTATTACTTGATGGAATAGTAATTTTCATTTAATACGACATTTTGCTAATTGAGCAGACCTGTAGTGCGACACGTTTAATTTGACATTTTTACCTCTAATTGGACATTTTCGTAAACATCAAGTTCGGGGCCCAAATTATGGCCCCTCATTGAAAGTCGCCACCAGACGTCGACACTGTACCACTCTCATCGAAAATGTCCAATCACAGCAGGGTACGTTTATGTAAAGATAGTCTGGATTGACTAGTGCATCAGTAACAGTGATGCTGTGACATGTTAGCTTCGCAAGTATCTTGGAGCGGTATAATAAATTTGTCTAAATAAGTTTGTTTCTATTGTAGTTTAGCTTAATGTATATATTAGTCAAGGTCACAGCTGATAGCATCAACCTAGAACTGAACGAGCTGCAACAACAACAACAAACGGTGGCTTCATCTTTACACGCGCTAGAACGGGCGCTGACGGTGTCATCGAAATCGGAAGCCTAGTCTCGGCGAACGACATAAACGATCGGTGTCATCACAACGAACGGCGGCAAAAGCAACTCGAGAACCCGCGGACGCAGCAAATAGCTGAGAACTGGTAGCTATTAGGGCAACGATAGGGAAAATATGAATTGAAATAAATCACTTTTTGTCAGAAGCTCAAACTGGTAAGTCGTAATCTTTCAAAAACCTTTTCTTTCCTTTTTTTAAAAAACTCCCTCCCGTTCATCAAGAACGTATTTTATTTATTCAATGCAGCGTAAATATGTTCTATTTAGATTTCTAATCAAAACCTAGAGGAAATTGTGGACGGCAATTCGGATTTGCTGAAGCTCTTGGTTCAATTCTTGGTTGATTTCAATCAAGACCTTTCGGCGAGTTATTCGGTTTTGATTTCCCAAGGCATGAGAATCATTTGGCTTTCTGACTCTAGGAACAGCTAGAAATGAACTGAATATGAAATATCACGAAGCAACCAACATTAAAGTTCCAAATTTAAATTTTATTTGCTAAAATTAATCGTATCACTCACCTTACTTGCAATATAAAAATGCCCCCGACTTGCAGATACTTGCGATTTCCCCCAGGCAGCTTGGTTTTGAAGTGTCTGTTAGGGAACTCATTTCGGTGGGAGCAAATGCTCCCCCTACTTTCATGTAATTGCAATGTCGATTTCCCCCAGGCAGCTTGGTTTTGATGTCTCTGTTAGGGAACCGCCGCATGTGTCGTCAATTTCGACCAATCAGAAGCGGGTATTTCCGTTAGGATAGGGGTTGAGATTTTTCAATTGTTCGATAGTTAGTTTCATGACATATATTATTTTATTCAAAATAAAAAATTGTTATGGAGTGCCGAAATCGTTTGACGCAAAAATTTCATCAATCCATCACGAAATGACTGAGCAATAAGCGTTTGAAATTGGACAATTTTCACGATGTGCTCGATTTTCTATTTTCAATTTGTACCCTAATATGTTCCCGAAAGACGTAATTCTACGTCAAAACAACGTTGACGTCACGTGTGTCAGTTCTGCGTCGCATCTGCAGTCTAAACATGCAGGAAGGTGGTGATGTTGAGAAGCATCTGGTCGAACTTGAAGAGCTTTTCGATCGCCTGTCGTGTGCTGGTCTGGATCTCGAAGTACCGTTGAAGGTTGCTATGATTTACCGGAGCCTTCCTGAGTCGTTTGGGAGCTTGGTGACTGCTATGGAAAGTCGTCCTGACGGGGATCAGACGATAGAGTGAGTAAAACAAAAGTTACTGGATGAGCATCAGCGACGATTGGAACGTTCGACGAATCCTGGTGAAAATGCTTTGAAGCTGGAGAGTGCTGCTCGGCAGGACAGGGTCTGCTATCATTGCCGGAAACACGGTCATTTTCGACGGGATTGCCGTCAGTTAAAGAAGCAACAAGAACAGGAAAAGAAGAGCGACGAACACCCGAAGAGCAGTAAATAAGTGGGAACAAAAGCGAAGCAGGCAGCAGAATCTGACGTCACAGTTTGTTTCATAGCTGGAAGCAAACAAAGTAACAGCTGTTGGTTTGTTGACAGTGGTTGTTCGAGCCACATGACGAACGAGAAAACGTTTTTTACCAAGCTGGACGAAGATGTCAAAATAAACGTTGTGCTAGCGGACGGTTCGTTCGCTATTTCTGCTGGTATAGGAGAAGGCGTTGTGAATTGTGTCGACGAGAAAGATGGTGTTTTGAAGGCTCCATTCAAAGATGTGTTATACATTCCCAGTCTCGACAGTGCGTTGCTGTCCGTGCGGAAGCTGACCCAGAAGGGATTGAAGGTGGAGTTTGGTGCTTCACGGTGTACTATATCCAGTGCAGAAGGAAAGGTGATAGCGGTTGCTGAGCTTCATGACAAGCTGTATATGCTGAAGCTTGCGGAGGATGCAAAGTTAGGCAGCGAGGCTCGACACTTGCCATACTGTCAGCACACTTGGCATCGACGATTCGGGCATCGAGATCCAGCGGTGTTAGACCGGATCAGAGCGGAGAACCTTTGTAAAGGACTAAAAGTGCAAAATTGCGGATTGCGACAAGTTTGTGAGCACTGCTTTGAGGGAAATCCTTTCCCTAAAATTTCACGAAATCGTGTTGAACGTGTTCTGAACATCATCCACACAGACGTTTGTGGTCCAATGAAGAAGAGTAATCTCCGGGAGGATGTCGATATTTAATGACTCTTATCGACGATCACAGTGGATATACAGTGGTGTGTCTTCTCCGACAAAAGTCAGATGCTGCTACATGCATCAAACGATTCGTGGCGCACGTGAAGACGTTTTGGCAGAGTACCATGCGTCATACGCTCAGATGGTGGAGGCGAATACGTGAACCGAGAACTGAAGGAATTCTATTAGCTGGAGGGATTTCAAGCGCAATTTAGTGCTGCCTATTTGCCTCAGCAAAACGGTGTTGCAGAGCGCAAAAATCACTCTGTTCAGGAGATGGCGACATTATTGTAACCGCGGTGTATCTGCAAAATAGACTGCCATCGCGTATTGTAGACAAAACTCCTTACGAAATGTGGTTCGGCAAAAAACCTTCGTTGAGCAATTTGCGGGTTTTTGGAAGTCCCGCTTATGTATACATTCCAGAAAATAAACGTGCCAAGCTTGATAGCAAGGCTCATCGGCTAATATTCGTTGGATATTGCGACGATGGAAAGGCGTATCGTTTTTTAGACACGAACACCAACGGGATAACAATCAGTCTTGATGTACGATTCATCGAGCTTGGTGATGGGTCATTGAGGCCACGCGATCTAGTTCCTGGTGCTGTGAAGAATACGTTGAAGTAGAATCTGAAAGTAAGGAAATTTTAATTCAGGAGGAGACAGAGGCCGATGAACCGCAGAAGCAAGCAACTGTTGAAAACCATAGATCCCTAATTCCTAATTTCCATAGCTCCCTAATTGGAGGAGAACGGTTCAACAAACTAGTCCGATGAAGAATTTTAGGGATGTTACGAAGAACCACGTGAGCAAACTCACGAGGTGGAGCGAAAACGAAGTACACGAGGTGTGCTTCCCAGGCGATACGAAGACTACGATGTTGATGTTGCCATGACAGTGCGCGAAGAGCCGACAAGCTACGAGGAAGCCGTTAGTGGTCTAGAGCAGGATCTGGGGAAAGCGGCGATGAATACGGAGTTTAAATCATTAATGAAAAATGAAACATGGACTCTAGAGCAACTGCCGACTGGTCGAGTACCCGTCAGCTGCAAATGGGTGTTCCGTAAGAAAGAGCATAGTGCCGGTAATGTTACAAGTTTCAAGGCTCGGCTGGTGGTGAGAGGTTTCTCACAGCAAAGTGGTGTTGATTACGACGCAGTGTTTGCACCAGTCGCAACTCTAACAATTTTTCGGGTTCTCTTGAGAGGTGCTGGTCATCATAACATGGTTGTGCGTCACATTGATGTGGAGTCGGCTACATGAACGGCTGCAAGAAGTCATCTACATGCAGCAGCTAAAGGGTTTCATCGAGAGCGGAAAGGAGACTCTTGTGTGTCGTCTCCAACGTAGCCTGTATGGTCTCAAACAGGCGGCTAAAGTGTGGAACAAGACTATAAGTGATATCCTGGCGGAAATGGGTTTCGTACAATCGCGATCAGACCCGTGCTTTTATTCAGTGATACTTCCTGGTGGTAGAAGAATGTATTTGCTAATATATGTCGATGATATGTTGAGCAAGAAAATTAAATTATCACCACTAGGATTGTTTCTACAGTTTAGATCAAGAAACGTATATCAAAAAGCTGACGATTCGTTCCGGTCTGAACATGCAAAGGGGTCAAGTGTTCCGATAGATATAGGTTATTACCGCAGTCGCGAAGAAAGTGAGAAACTGGACGATAATCGACGTTGTCACAGCCTTGTAGGAACACTACTCTACATGGCAGTGAATACTCGTCTTGACGTCGCAGCGAGTGTTTCATTCTTAAGTCGACAAGTGAGTTGTCCTACAGAAATTGACTGGACCGAACTTAAACGCGTTGTTCGGTATCTGATGAAGACGAGTGACTACAAGCTTAGATTACAAATCAAGAGGGGCGGATTTGCCTCACTGATCGGCTACAGGGACGCAAATTGGATTGGAGATACTTTCGACCGAAAACGAATACTGGTTATCTGTTTCAGCTAGGAAAGGCGACCATATGGCAAGCCGGAAGCAGACATCTGTATCGCTGTCGAGCATGGAAACAGAATATATTGCAGTATAAGAGGCATGTAAAGAAGTAGCCTGGCTAAGGCGTCTTCTTGAAGAGATTGGAGAGAAGCAGAATGGTCCAACAGTAATACTGGAGGACAATAGGATTTGCATAGATTTTGTACGAGAGGGGTGTCATATCAACACGAGGCTTTACTTCACGAAGGACTTAGCGGAGAAAGGTGTTGTAACACTTCAATATTGTTCATCGGAGGAAATGACTGCAGATGGTCTGACGAAGCCTTTAGGTGCCATTAAACAGGCGAAATTCGCAGCAATGATGAGATTGGTCAGTACAGCTGATTAACCTAGCAAATAAAATGTCAAGGATAAGTGCTGGCAGTGTAAAAAAGAGGTGACATTTTATGTACGCCGCCACTGTTTCTGAAGAGCTCCAACTTGATAGGAGAAAAATAAAACGAGTGATACGTTTCTTTTCATTCCATTGTATACCGTCGCGAAATATAGTTAACCTTTTGTACGTTCCGAAAATTAGTCTTTCTTTTACATTGCGTATGTCCCAAGGTGATTCGATTCGTTCTCGTTGTTTCACAGATTGGGCTGTCCATTGTGTGTCCTGTTGTTGCGATATTATTCCAACATGTACTATATGTGTAATTTGGATTTGTTCAAATTCACCTGTTGGTATCAGTTTTCGATGATGTTGTTCTTCCAAACCATCGATATGCATAAAACAATCTGAACTGAAGTAAAGCAAGCTAATTTACATGTTTTTAGTATTGCTGTTTAGGTCCTGTCTGAAGAAACGAAACCATTTCTTCCGGATGGTCACATTCCTCGGGAATCGATGAAATGATAATTTGTGGGATATGTTTTCAAAATTCGAGTTGGACTCGAGCCCGGGTATCAATGGTCGAACGCTCACGCATCCGGGTGCCACACATCGAGCCATAGAGTTGTCTGAAAATGGAAATATTTAATATATATATTCCTCCGCATCGCATCGTAAAAATACCAGTTTCAAAAACAGCACAGAAACAACACAGAACACGTAATATTCGCAGCATATAAAAAAACTTGTTATGAATTGCTTTGCGGACGCTGCTTTCCGTCAAAGCTGAGATGTCATAGTTGAGAGTGTATAAGTGAATCGTGTCGTTACACACTTCGAGTCCAGGTTACCTTTACATAAACGTACCCTGGGAGGAACTAACCTTTCGGACATTAATGGCGGGTTTACATTAGGGAGATCTGTAGCTATAGATGGATTTGTTCACCTGAAAATAGATGTAAACGGGTGAGAATATATATGATACACTTCTTCGAGGTATATATGTATACAATGTATAGAATAAATTCAGGCATATGTATACGCTGATGGGGTTTAGAACTCACTAAACCTGGATGCAGTTCTACTTCAAGTGAATAAATTCACCGAAAGTATGAATATAATCATTATATAAATTCGCGCTAGTGTAAACGGTTGATGCGATTTCTATAAATCTCATCATATTTCTTCGCACGAATATATCACTAGTCCAAACCAAGGGATTGCTAAGATGGCCGCCTTTCAGTAGCCAGCATAGAAAATCATGAGCATAGAAATCATAACCTAAAATTCAAAATGAAGTGCTCCGCGCGATTCTTCGGCTGTGATTTGAATTGCAAATCGTCAAGAAAGCTTCCGGATGGGTATCCAAACATCGCTTGCCAAAAAAAACTATCCAACGTAATCAAATATTAACATATATGACTCCAAACATTAAACAATACGTGAGCCCCCTAAGCGCGAGCCCTGTTTTATGCTGCCTACGCTCAATTTGCATTGGATGGGATAGGGTTGCCAGAGCCCCGGTCCAAACCCACCCTAACGGAGTACATATCGGGCAACAGCAGCAGCAGCAGAGGAACAAACCATTTGGACAGCAGCGGAGTGCGCATCGGGCAGCAGCAGCAGAGATCACTCGTACTGTAGTGGAGCGTACTTTTGGGACAGCATCAGCAGAGCACACATCTAGCAGCAGCAGCAGCTGGGTACATTTCAATCGGCGGAAGGAAAATCGTAACCAGACAGCAAAAACGATGTCAGGATACGACAGTTACCACTACTCCAGATCGCCTTCTCAAACTCTGGTAGATGGTGTGACCATCCCTAAACGTACGTACCGTTGAGCCTCCAGCACACCTCCTGACTCGCGGAGGTGTGATGTTCGAACTTGTGAGTACCAGAACTCTAGTTAACGCTCCTTCCCAGTTGTCAACTTACCATTTATAGCCCGATTTTCCATAGATTCGTGCTAAATCATTTCTACAAATACCCATGAAGTAATTCACATAAATTAAAGTGACCAGATGGTCAGAGGTCTAACGCGGGACACAAAAAACAAAACGTTATGTATATACGGTATGTGAACATAAACCCTATTTTAGCGAGTCTAAACTGATCAGTAGTATTTCTTTCTGAGTATCGGCACTCAGTTGTGATTTTTCGGTGGTTTAGATTTTGTTTACGCCCGAAAATCACTCGCTCAATCAGAGCATTTACGCCTGGCAAGCACGATTCAAATTCTAAAATTTTCTTCAAATTACCGAATGGAATGCTCGGAAATTCCAAATCATTTTTCATCGATTTTAGTGTTAACGTATGCATTCAAAAAATGAACTAATTTCGGATGGCGATGAAAGATAATTTATAGAAACATTTTTTTTTTAATCTTGAGACGCGTCCACATTACGCCAATCCGCCTTGGCCGCCCGGTAAAGCCGACTAAATGTGGAAGTACCGCCCAGGCTTACCGACGTGCCGAAAACCGGCTCGAATCAAATCGAACTCAACCCGAAACAAGTGGGTCCGGTTCGAGAAATTCGAACCAAAACAAAACGAAGCGTTGACGACATTGTGCTTCGTGTATTCGTGACGGCTTCGTGCATCCAATGAGGCGTCCACATTACAATAACGAACCGAATATGCCGCCTGATACACGCCGATCGGCATCATTCGGCATAATAAGTGTACAACAAAAATGATTCAAGGCTGTTGACTCACAGCAGCACCACTGTCAAGCAACTTGATGATTTTTCCATACTGCAAGCTCCACCCACAGCGAAGGAATTGGACATCCTGAGGCACTTTGTGTCTGCCAGATATAGCCGATCTGGTATTTACAATATCATCTCTTTGTCGCTACTTAAGCCGGGAGATCGAAGCAACTGGCCAAACGGTGGAGAAGAATCTGGCCAAAATGGACATTTTTATGCGGAAGCGTCAGACGAGACTGGCCGTATCTGAGCAGCAGGCAATCACCCCAGGTAAGCGATGACGTCGAATATATCATTCACATCAAGTTCTCGAAGAAGGTACTTCTCTGACAGACGTGAAGGAAATGTCCAAGCCACTCTTCTTTCGAGTCATATGGGAAGATATATAGTACGAAGTGCTTGCCGGAGTTGGGAAGGTGATGTGGTCTTTATGCCGAACCTGGGATCAGCCCATTATGCCAAAAGATCACTGGAGGAAGGATCGGCTAGAGATAAAGATTGTCGCGAAGACCACCAACCTTCCCAACATTCTCCAGCTGCGACCGATAGAAAACTTTTGGGCGAATGACCAAAATGGAGAGACAGACGGCCACCAAAGCCACGAAAAGGTAAAATAACACGCCAATATACATCTTTTCATCGGCCATGGCTCAGGTTCCGGTCAACTTCCGTAAGACCGCCCAGCACTTCATTTACGATACTTCATCAAACAAGCCTGCTCTTCCTGTCGAGTATACACTACTTCTTCCGGCTTATTTAAAACGTTAAGCCTTGACCGAGCTAGGGGACCAAAGATGAGCTTTTCGTCTGACTCATGTTGGTCCCGTTGGATCAATAGGGGACTTTTATAAAAATCATTTTCCAATTTAGTTGCTGTCACTTCCAGTTGACACTCTCTAAACAAAAAGCCCAATGTCGGTGTGATGAAACCAGCTCAACATATTAATCTTTGGATGCATTAGAAGCTCTCTTGAACATTCTGCCAGGTTCATCCATTTAAGAAAATCAACATGAATTAATTGTTATATTGAAATATATTGATACCGCGGGACATTTTCGTTTCTTTTTCCACATGCGGGACGTTTCGCGGGACGGAATCTTACGCGGGACATTTCGTTGAAATGCAGGACTGTCCCGCGTAACGCGGGATGTCTGGTCAGTTTCATAAATGGAATAATAATCAGTATTTTTTGAACATGCTGATGACGGACATGTTGAACAATACTGTTGGCCATACTATTGAAACTGAAAGCTTTATATGTTAGCAAAAGAACTCTTCTCTTGATTTGCTTTACCAAAACTTACTCTTCAGTACAAAAAGAAACAACGCCATGCTTGCAAGCTGGAAACCTTCTGTCGAGTTTCGACAGCTTAACTTACTTCGCCATTCAAGTTGGCTTCGATAGTCTAACTAGCGAAATTCGGTTTTGTACTAAAAAGACTATAGAACTCAATCCACCGACGTGGACATATCAACATGTTTCGCGATCAACTGACCCCTCTCCATTTTCATGATTTACTCAAATTCTGCACCAGTTCTCATTTGTCTGTACTGTCACAAAATATTAGGCAAAATAAAAACAAATTGCAAATTTATGTTCGGCCTTTCAAATCCATAGGTGTTTTTGTGTTATTTTTCATGTCTCAATCAATTGCTATGTAACCAGATATTAAAGATTGATTCAACAGGACTCCTCTAGATCGATTACGAATTTGCTCTCTGTTTTGCAACTAATAGAATTAACGAATTATGTAAGCTTCAAATACCAACACCAGAACAACAGAAACGTGTTCGAAGCAAGGTGAACAATTGTTGAAAATGTTTATTAAATTAACATAGAAGGACTCTGAACTTTTGTACTTTCGATTCCAGTTTGTTCTATATTGTCAAAACATCACAGCCTGAAAATGCTTCCACGAATTTGTATAAAGTTTAAGCTGAAATACATCGTATCGTTAGCAATCACAGTTCTGCTGTTGGAATACTTTGGCGCATTTACTCACGTCTTCGAGGAAGATTTTGACCGTACCTTCAAGTATCCAATGGAGGGAGATGTCCTGTCCTATGTTTATCAGTTGAGACATGGTCAACAGCCTGCGGTTGAGCCAATTAACGTTTATAACTATTCGTTCATCAACGACTGTCAACATAAGTGCAAAGAAGACGAAAGGATGATCGCACCTCGACTTGTGTTCATCATCAAATCTGCCATAGAACACTTCGATCGTCGGGTGGCCATTCGGAAAAGTTGGGGATGGGAGAAAAGGTTTTCCGATGTAAAAATTCGTACGGTTTTTGTTCTTGGTCGTCCCGCCGTACCAAACCGCCGACTTCAGTCGTTAATTGATCTCGAGTATGCCAACTATAGGGACATTGTTCAGGCGGACTTTGTCGATGCTTATTTCAATAACACCATCAAAACGATGATGGGTTTCCGCTGGGCCGTTAGCTACTGCCCTCGTGCCAAGTTTTATATGTTTGCCGATGATGATTTTTACATTTCGTCTAAAAATTTGCTCAAGTACGTGCGTAATCCGGTCAATTATCCGGAATATCTGGAGGAAACCGATGAAGCACTGCGTAAGCTTGCCCGTAGACTGAGTCAAACGACAGATAATGCTAATAGTTCCGGCCTGGAACCAATTCGATCTAACCTCACGAAACGATCAAAGCGACAGATTTTAAATATGGAGATGGAGCTACCCAACGATGTGAAACTGTTTTCCGGTTTCGTGTTTCGCTCGGCGCCCCATCGGCACAGGAGCAGCAAATGGTACGTCTCACTCGAAGAGTATCCGTGGCATATGTGGCCAACCTATGTGACCGCTGGCGCTTTTCTGCTCTCCCACGAAGCCCTCTTCGAGATGTACTACGTTAGCATGTATACGAAACATTTCAGGTTAGTGCAGTTGCATACTTAAGACCGTTTTTTACTTTCTAATTGTATTTTCAATGAGATTAGATTTGATGACATTTATATGGGCATAGTGGCGCTGAAAGCCGGGATTGAACCTCTGCACTCGGAGGAGTTCTACTTTCATAAGGCTGCGTATCTAGGTCCCCAGAGTTACAAGTATGTACTGGCCACTCACGGGTACGATAATCCAGACGAACTGATCAAGATATGGAACGAAATTCGTGCCGCCGGATACGCATAGAGCTGGTGAATAATAGCATTTATAGTTTGAGGCCAAATGAGAATTGATTTATCAGTTTTTTGCAACCATAGCAAAGGAGAAGTTCTGACCACACTTGCATACAATTATATTCAATAATCAATGAAAAGACTACTCGATAACTAGTTCTCTCATTCATTAAGTAATTGTAGGACAGTTATTTACAGTAGGGAAAAATAGTAGAAGCGGTTCCTTTGCAGCTGTCATAACAAAAGTCAGTTTTTAGACTTCTCTCAGACTGATGTGTGATAACCAGGTTGATCTTAGGGAAGACTTTAGCAGTTACGGATAGAAAGAAATAATTTTCTGAGGTTCTTACCAAATATTTGTAGTATTTATTATTCCTAATTAAAAACGTTTATTGCTATCATTGCGTGGCTAATTTGTAAACACAGATAAAAAAATATTAAGTTGCAGGTGAAAAACGGCACGGAATTATTTCCTTTTAGGCAAATCATCACTACTGTGAACTTTTTCGTCTTTTTTGGCCGACATCAACAGCATATGCAAGGTGTCCACAACCTTACTGTAGCCTGATTCCGTCTCGGTGAGTTTGCATTCCTGTTCGTGCAATTTCTGCCGGTTTCGCTCCAGCGATTCATCGAGCGCGGCCAGCTGTTGCTGTAGTTTCGCAATTTCGTTTTCCAACTGTACGCGCTCCTGCTGTTGACTGGCGACTTTTTCCGCCATTTTCTGTTTTTGCGAGCGCAGTTGACTAATACACTTGACCATTTCCTGGTTGTGCGCTTGGAGGCGTGCAGCTTCCTCGAACATTTTCCGCTTTCGTCTCCGGTATGGCTAGTAGGCGTTAAACAAAACAATTCATTATGAAGAGATGCGACCTGTCACTGTGGGAATTCAAAATTCGACATGGATGACACGGACGATCTTGTTTTCATAGATGTTCCTTAGCATGACAACCAGATGTCTGCACTCTACCTCGATGTCGAAGTACAGTGTCGATATTGGCGATCTAATACTTATGACAGACATACAGCTGTACTTGCGTTGTACTTCGAAAATTGTATGTCTGTCACCATGTACAGCGCTAGAACCATGCAAGCAACTCGGTACAATCGCTGTACCTGTACCGACCTATTTTTCCGCTGTACATGGCTACAGTTGTACTGTGCGCAGCGCCATAGACGGTTAGTGGTGGGTAGCATGAACAAAACGAATCAAAACATTTGGTATACATTCTTTTCATTGACTTTCTCTTGAGTTAATAACTCAGATTGAAACATATTTGTTGTGTTCGATAGTTTAGACGCTAAATAAAAACCTTTTTCATTGAATCTTGCTTTTCAGTGCGTAAAATAAACAAATACCCTCACTTTTGTGGTTCTGAGCTCTAATGTAGATGTCGCATGAGCTGATTCAGCTCTGCGTAAATTCGTCAATTGGCGATCTAACGTGCAAATCTACACCTAGGCGGCGCTGCGGTGAAAGTGATGATGGTTTTAAATTTTGCCATGTGAGCTTATGGAAGGTTTGTAGTTCTTTTCATAAATCACAATGTTATAATCATAAAAAAATTATTTGATCGCGATGAGTTTTTAAGAAATTTAATTCTGCGTATTTTTATATATAACATGTTATTTTCTTATCTCTTTCAGTAGAGAAAATTGTATAAATATTGACAATGGTTGAATCAAAGACGGAAATTCGAGAGCACCATCAAAAACAAGTAGAAAAATGCATGGTTCTTGCATGTGAGAACTACCTTGTAAAGTCCGGAAGTAAAACATACGTGAACAAATCACGTATATTTTACTTCCGGGCTTTCCAAGGTAGTTCTCACATGCAGGAATCGTGCATTTTTCTACTTGTGTTTGATTGTGCTTTCGAATTTCCTTCTTTAATTCAACCATAGTCAACATTTTTATAGTTTTCACTACTGAAAGAGGTAAATAAATAACATGTTATATATGAAATTGCGCAGAATTAAATTTTTTACAAACTCATCGCAATCAAATAATCTTTTATGATTATAACATTGTAATTTATGGAAAGAACTACAAACCTTGTAAAAGAACGAAATAGGAAAGG
Organism: Toxorhynchites rutilus septentrionalis; assembly: GCF_029784135.1. NCBI lineage: Eukaryota > Metazoa > Arthropoda > Insecta > Diptera > Culicidae > Toxorhynchites > Toxorhynchites rutilus. Next base: position 275,276,941 of record NC_073746.1, on the reverse strand, counting down.
AACGAAACAAAAGAATCAATGTTACTGTATGCGTAGAGAATATTTCGTTTCCACTTCACCCCGATACACTGAAATTAATCCACCGAAAATGACTGTAGTGGAAGTGAGAGTTGTATGAATAAAATTCAATCACATTTATTAGCTTCGAAAATAACTAGCCCTGCTTGCATGTGAGAACTACCTTGGAAAGTCCGGAAGTAAAACATACGTGATTTGTTTTTCAATTTTAGGTTACCTTATCATCATTTTCTTAGTTCAAAAACAGAATCCAGATGTAACATCAGTTTTATGATGTACATTGTCATAAAATATATTTAGTCCGCATCATATGCGTATATTACGCTGATGCAGTTTGTGTGTCGTATAAACGTATAATTTAAATCGATTCAGTACTGCAGTAAATCGTGTTGTATGATGAAGAAAATCATGAAACAGTAAATCATATTGGATCCTAATAAAGAACATATTACATCATATTGAAATGTCAATGAAATGCTTCAACAATGACAAATGATTTACAAAAATAGACTTCTGAATATCAGCACTCGAAATTGCTGATGTTCGATGAAAGTAACAACGCCAAACATCCCTTCTAATGAAACATGCAGCAAAACGAAGTGAACTATGCCATTGAACGCCAATTTTAGATATATACCACATCGAATTTGGCACATTGCATCGGATCGCTTTGCAAGATTGCCAGATTGATTTATTATATTCATTATAATAGTAATCAGAATTTAGTTGGATATGATTGAGAAAACAAATTATATAGTTAAAATTGTAATAAAAATAATTTAAAATTGAGATAGTTTCATTGATATTCATTTATTTTTCATTATTCCAGTTCAATGATATTATATATTTGGTTTCTACAATAGGGAAATCAAAGATCCTTTTCTTAAATAATAAAATCGGTAACCAGGAATGACTGATCCTACTGCATAGAATATATTAGGTTATATCATATCGAATCATATGTATGAGTTTTAACCGCTGTTGAAATAAATTTCAGATAGCCGCGCGAGATAGCTGGTGGATGATAATCCAGACGACCGGAGTTCGAACCCACATCGGAGCAGTTTTCACTAAACATTAATCTGTGCCACTTTAAACATTCATATTCCACGCCCAACACAAGTCAATCAAACAATTATTATTTCTACAAACATAAATACTCATATATAAAAATGGCGATTCGTGAGGCTATAATAAACATTTCACGAAAATATTTTGCGCCATTTGTTTTTTTTTCTATGTCTGTAAGAAATCGTATATGAGTATGGCAAAAGAGGTATTTTGTGCTTTGACAATTCAGGAATATATTCATATTAGATCGCAATTCAATTCAACATAATCGCTATTATAGCCGGTCAAAGTTGCATATTCATCCAAACAAATTCGAAAGCATTTGCCATGTATGTATATGGCCTCCACTTTTGCATGCATATGCCAGTTAGGCGCATTATATGCCAACCAAATTTCAGGGCATATGATGTTATATATACGCTTGTTATGCGATTCAATGTTTGCTGGGTAATATCCCCCTCTCCGACAATTGGAATCATCAGTCGATTGCGGCATTCGTGGAAATTCGATAATAGAATGCTGCTTTCTACAAACAATGCGGTGGTGAAATATCAACCCCATATCAAATATCGATTTTATAGCCAATGGTACTATTTGTACGCAATCTGTATTGAATTATCATCGATACTTCGATTTTCGCTAAAGGCCCCATTTAGTCCGGTGGTAGAATAGAAATGGGAGAGAAAAACGTTGTGCTTGGCGAGCGAGTGAGGCTATTCTCCGTTAACTTAACCACGACTAAATGTATTTCCGAGCGGGCACCAGTTCATTACACTTGATTTGTGTGATTTCATTAGCCTGTTTTCAAATTAATTTTCAAGCAATTGAAACAGGTTTTCGGGTCAATAGTTAACAAGCATATAACTCTTAGACATTTCATCTTTCGGATAAAGTGTATGATAATCATCACTTCGTTTAACCGGAATAGAAATATTAATTCTCAAAGGAGGAATCGATTCCTCCACGGAAATACCCAGCGTAAATAGGTTTCCGGAATAAATCGCACCAGAAACAACCGCCCAGAAAAGGTAGACTAGAAATATTGGGGCGCGGAAGAAGTATCATAGGTCGAAGACGGTTTGTGATATCGTGCGTGAGTATGTATTGGTTACGATTTTGTTATGATTTTGCGCCGGGCAAACGTAATGCATCAGGCAAACGTATGCCGTCCGTCGCTCGGTAAAACTCGGTCGGACCTTGCTAATGATTCGTATCCTATGTTTCAAACTAACCGGGTAATCGGTGGAACACAGGTTTGCGTGCGAGATACCGCCGCTTCTGACGGCAGGTTAGCGGTGGACTAGGATCGCGTCATCTTGGCGGCTTGAGCCACCTCAATTCCTTATCCTCGTTAAATGGAAACTTCGCCGCCATCAAGTTGACCTCAGAATAAATTTCGAAGAACGAAAACGAAATATTAATTTATAATAAAATTACGCTTTTTTCTGTTAGGCATTTAACCCATCATGTTTTTCCCGCGCAGTTGTTTTCTGGTGTAATTTATCCCTCACTTCCTGACAATTGGAATAAGTAATCGTTTGTGGCGTTCGTGAGCATTCGATAATAGAACTGCTGCTTTCTTTGATATGTTGGCTCGGTTCAGTCAGTTCAGTTTGCTCGGATTAGGAAAGAAGAGCATAGTGTATAGGCAGGCGAACGAGACCATTCTCCTGTCACTTCGCATTCACAACTAAATTGATTTCCGAGCAGGTACCAGTTCAATGTCTGTTTTCTAAGCAATTTATAAGCTATTGAAATAAGCTTTAGGGTTATCTACGGTCATTAAGGCGATCTAACGCAAAACGTAAACGATCGGTGAGACATCTGGATTTTGAACTAAGAAAATGATGATAATGTAACCTGAAACTCAAAAACAAATCTAGCTTAACTTTTGAAATGGTCCTATGTAACAAAAGTAAACAAATCAATATAATGGATGCACGCTCTTAGTTTTCAATCATTGAATGTATTACAAAAACAATCGTTCATGTATCTATCTTCTTCATCTTTTTATCGCTGATACAAAAAATATCCTATGTGCAGATTCGTATTTTAAGCACTCGGCTGTTACTTCGGACGCCACTTTCCTCCAACGCTCGGAACGTCCGAAGTAACAAAGCAGTCAAAACAACACAAAGTCGTACTTCGGTAGTTTTGGGTTTTTGTATCTTACAGGCGTTGTTAGCGATTTCAGTGCAATTCAACGAGTGATAACAACAATAATATGTCTTTAGAACGAAATGCTGATATTTTAATTGCTGTTTAGTAGTTAGATTCAGAATCTCATCGTGCAACGTAATATGTCCAATGTGCAAACGCGGCAGTCAAAACGTCCAATGTAACATTTTTTGTTCCTAGGCTTCAAATTTAAGCTCAAATCACTGAACAACAGTTACGATTGGTTTTTCAGAGTTATTCTTGACTGCTAGTGGTGAAAGTAGTGATAGAGATCGATACCTTTCAATACAATTCGCAGATTAATGTTCGGGTCTTCTACTTCGTTTTTCTCGAGTTGACAAAAATGTTACATTGGACCTTTTCAAAAGTTACGCGAGAAATCACGTATATTTTACTTCCGGGCTTTCCAAGGTAGTTCTCACATGCAGGATCCATGCTTTATTCGACTTGTTTTTGATTGTGCTCTCGAATGTCCTTTTTTGATTCAACCGTTGTCAATATTTATACCGTTTTCACTACTCGAAGAGGTAATTTATGGAAAGAAATTACAAAGTAGATTTGTACGTTAGATCTCCAATAATCAACAAGCATATAAGTTATGTAGTTATAGTTGATAATGCTTTGATAAAAATAAAGATAAAATGTCTGACAGTTATGCGATATAACCGTTAAACATTTTATCTTTGGAAAGAGGTGATTATCATACCACTTCGTTTAGGCGGCAAAGAGATATTAACGCTCAATACCTTGCGCTTCCAACGTAACGCTCTCATTTTCGAAACTTTTTTTTTTTTCTTCTCTTTGGCACAGACCTACTGATCCATAATTGCCAGGTGTTGTCAATGAAATGTCAAGATATTCGACGCGAACAGGTAAAGCAATTCGGCCGGTTAGTTTGCTATTATTTTCGAAACTATTACTTCACACCCCATGACAGAAATGAAGGACGTAGTCCTGCGTCAAAAAGTGTTCATTGTGGAGTTGTAAAACAAACTTAATATTTATATCAACACTACTGATGATGCCAGCGCCTCTCGACTTCACATTGAACAACTTTGGGACGTTTTTTTCTTTTTTTTTGTTACGTAAATTGACAACTCACTCAATTATTGTTTACATTTTTGTAGCCTTTGTTTCTTATCGCAACGCAAAGTCGCTATTCGCGTAGTTTTTCGATCATATAAACATATGTATTGAAAATTTAACCGATTACTTGTAATATACGTGAGCAACCTTCATTCAAAAAACACGCAGTGAAGACATAACGAACCTGTAGCGATTCCAAATGATATGCCTAACCGCAGCGCACAAGAAGAGTATCCGACTTGGGTAATATTTGTAACACTCGTTAACCACAGACCAGTGACTTACTGGAACGGATCTCTGACTCATAGTCTGTTGCACAAATATAAAACTAGAACATTGTTGGTCCCTTTCATAGGTCGGCTTTGTTTTCATCTTTAACCTCATCGTTGGAACTGGTGCATTAACGCTCCCCTCGGCCTTCAGCCACGCAGGATGGCTTTTGGGGTCGATTTTGATAGTGGTGCTGGCGTTCGTGAGCTACGTGACCGTGACGTTCATCATAGAGGCGATGGCCTGCGCTAATGCAATCTATAACTGGGAACGGTTGCAGCTCATCAAGCGGGACCGAGTCGTTGAATATGACGAGGATAGTAACGTTGAGACCATTGCCGAACCGTTAATACAACCCGGGCCAGGCGAGGATCAATGGACGGATGCTATCGAGCAGACACCGCTGAACATTATGTACTGCCGAAATCAGTATTACAGTCTGTCGAACAAGATCGAGTTGGGGGTAATGGCCAATATGTTCTTCGGGAGGGTCGGCAGATTTTTGTTCTTCTTCTGCCTTGCCGTTTATCTGTACGGGGATCTGAGCATCTATTCGGCGGCGGTTTCCAAAAGCTTGAGAGATGTTATTTGGTAAGTTGCAGTGAGTGTGGCGGTTGGTTTCGTTTATAAATTTCAATATTTTTGCAGCTTCCACAACCACTCGACCAATGCATCCGATGATAGCGATTTTACTTCACGCTGCTGGGAAGACAGTGCGATGTCTCGGTTCGACGTCTACCGGCTGTGCCTTGTGGCGTTCTTTACCACTTTAGGGCCGTTTGCTTTCCTTAACGTACAAAAAACAAAATATCTGCAGCTCGTGACCGTTTTGTTCCGGTGGCTTGCGTTTTCGGTTATGATCAGTATCGCGACTCACCGTTTGTTCATACAAGATGATGATTCCCCAATCGTACCGGAAAAGGCAAACATGAACGGCATACCCTACCTTATAGGAACGTGCATTTATTCATTTATGTGTCATCACTCACTGCCCAGTTTACTGACGCCAATCTCCAACAAACGTAAACTAAAGTCCCTAATATCCATGGATTATGTGCTTATTTGTGCGTTTTATCTGTCACTGGCATTGACGGGAATATTTGCCTTCGCCGACATCAAGGACCTCTACACGTTGAACTTCGTACCGAACTCAGACCAAGACAGCGGAATCCTGAAAGGGATCGAGTACTTCTTAGCACTGTTCCCGGTGTTCACACTATCCGCCAGTTATCCGATCATTGCCATTACGTTGCGCAACAATCTGCAAACGCTATTTCTCGACACGAACCAGCTTGACACGTACAATTTCTTCCTGCGTCGGGTGTTCTTCGCGCTGCTCGCGATTCTGCCCCCCACGATTGTGTGCTTCTTTACCGAGAGCGTCATCTCGCTGGTGGAATTCACCGGATGCTACGCTGGAACGGGTATCCAGTACCTGATACCCGTCGCACTCGTGTATTCAGCGAGACGGACCTGCGTCAGCATAATCGGACGGGGCATCGTCAACGACTACCGCAGCCCGTTTAAAGGTAACCTGTGGTTGGTGGTGATTTTTGGCTGGACCGTCGCCTGCCTGGTGCCCGTTACAATCAATCTGACGCAATGAGGTAAGTGTGGCGAGGGATTTTCGGGTTACGATATTACGGTCTAGCTCATCTAAATTTTGTTTTAAAAGTTGGTGTTGCCATGGTATTGGGTGTGTAATTTAATCCGTTCCTTTTCCACAAGATAACTGGACAAGGTGTTATAAATAGTCGACGACGACAACTGATTTTTGCTGAATCGGGAAGTGTCGACATCTGTCAACCAAAGTTCAAATTTTACTGCGTTGAAAATGTTGAGTTTCTTTGCAAATAAGCACCATTTGCGGGAAGTTTTGATTCTCTGTTTCCATTGGAAGAAAAGTGCAGCTGAAGTGCATCGAATCCTTGTCATTGTTTATGGTGACTCTGCACCATTGAATAGAAATTGTAGGAAAAGGTTTGGACGATTTAAAAGTGGTGATTTTAGTATTCAAGACAAAAAGCGTCCGGGTCAACTGAAAAAAATATGATTGAAAGGTGGATCCCTGTCGTTAACCATTACATTGGGAAGTCCGAACCTTTTTCTTGAATGGCGTTAACGTTTCCTGTGGAACTTTTACCGTCTCAACGTATGCATTAACTAGCGTCATTTATTAATACTTAGTTGAGATTTCTTAAGCCAAATAACACTCCTTGAAAGTATTCCGAGGAGCAAGCTCTAGAATACGCGTGACCACAGTGCAAGTCGAAGGAAATATCTCTAACGAGAAACCCCGAGCCAGAACGGGAATCGAACTCGAACCCCCGGCATGATAATATGAGACGCTAACCACTCGGCCACGGGTGCACTGAAAGCCCGAACCTAGCAAGTGAATTAATCACTCGTTTTGCTTCCGTTCCATACAATATGACCTCTATTTGCGCCCACTTTGAGTAGCTGTCTACGATGAACAGGAATGTTTTACCATCGAAATGAAAGAAATCAGTATGTAAACGGCTCTTAGGAACTGTTTGCTTCAATGGAAAACGCGAACAAAAATCAGCGTTACCCATGTGTGTCGAGTCCCTTGTCTGTAACAAGATGTCCTAAGTAGGGCAGCTGTGTAACGAAAAATTTGCATTTCTTGAAGTTTACTTTGATATTTGCCTGTGAAAGTCGCTCCACATAATTCGTAAAGGACGTACCTTGCACCCAATGGTCTAGCGTTCCGAATGAAGGCATGTTGCGATATTTGCGAACAACAGGAAACATAGAAATAAAAACGACTCACTTGATGCACTCTTTTTGTTTTTACCGATATCAGAACCCAAACAGTCCTTATCCACTAACTGTTGTTGTTTACATTGGTGAGTGAGACACAGCCAGTGAAGCCTTTCTCACAACTCACTCAGTCACAGCGAGAAATATTTTCTTCAGCCTTAAAGGCCCATTTATACGTTGCTAGTAGCTGGCTTCACAATGAGCAGCTACTGACCCGGTGAACTCGCTTGACAAATGGTTGACTCGCCTTGTCCGTTCACACAATGTGAGCTGCTGGCAAGAAACTAGATACTACGGCACAGGTTTTCCAGAGATGCCAGGCGGTTTTTCAAATGTCCATCAAATCGTCAGAAACAGCAATCAGATCCGAATTTGTCAGATGATTGATCCGAAATCGACTTCTTTATTGGCAGTTTTCGTCTTAGATTTTCAGTTGAATTTATCATTACACAATTTTATCGCTAAACACACACTGGCCGTGTTTAAAAATACTTTGTGCTGAATTTCTTTGAACTGAAGGTACTATCCGGAAAAAGCAGAAAGAAAAAAGGATTCGGTCCAGGAATTGGATGCAAAAAAAAGGAGCAACAAATACAATATTGAAGTAACTCTACGATGATGATCCCCGAGAGTACAGAGCAGTGTTGAGAATAACACTTGAAAAAGTGAAAAAACTGTTGGATTTAATTGCTCCACAAATACAACGCAAGATACACTCATGAGGGATGCTATACCTACATAAGTGAAACTAGAAATGTTGTACCTTTCTTCTGGAATATCGTTCAGATTATTGTCGATATTTTTTTAGAATCTCGAAAGCATCCATAGCTAAAATAATTCCGAAAGTATGTAGTGCTACAAATGGCAGTCTAAAAGATTTTTCAAATTTTGAATTATTTCGCCTTGACAGCAGCTTCGTGTACCAATTTGTGAAATGAAAATGATAGTAGATTTGCAGGAGGAATAAATACGCCTCAAAAACTAAAATAATGAATGAAAATCTACTTTTTTAAATGGAATATGTATTCTGTTTTTTAGAACAATACTTTTTTTGGAAGTTGTGAGTGAATTTCGAATGAAAATTGTGCCCGATAATGATTTTATATTTAGAATCCCAAGAAAACTATCTCAAAAAGAAAACGTGCCCCACCAGCGTGCAAAACAAAATAAAATGAGTAAAAAAACTTTTTAAGTTAAACGGTTTATTTGTGATTAAACATAATAATGTACTAAAAGCTAGAGAAAATAATTAGGCAAGTTGCAGTTAGTAGTTATCACACCTCTCCTTCATTAGTCTAGGGCATTGATAAGACTAAAATAAAATAGTGGGACATATGATGAAATCACTAATTGTGGATAATGAAAATGAATGGATTTTATAATTTAAAAAGTTTTTGTTTACTCATTTTATTTTCTAGTTTTTAGTACATTATCTGTTTCATTAGAATATTTCTCTACAATAAAGGCATTGTACTGTATTCTATCAGTCAAAAAATTTCATTTGATACCGATATTGAGTAGATTGCAGAAAATACATAGTGTGTTCTCCAAGTCAAGTTCGTTGGTTTGATACACATATCTCAATCAACCTTTTTTTTGAGATGATATGGAATCAGCGATTTTGAGCGGAGGCCAAATTGGATTTTTCAAGATAAGCAGTTTTAAAATGACAGCAGTTCCTATCCGGTCAGTTCCTATTGGTCAAATTTCTATTACTGTGGGACAATCCTACAGACATACATACATACATACGAACAGTTCAAGCTAAATAAAACCGTTTAATAAAGTATATTGCTATTTTGTGATTGCGGCCATCTTGGATTTTAATTTTTCATGATCTACTGTGATCTACTATTCAAGCCCTTTCATTTGATACCCATATTAATGGTGTTTTGACATAATATGTAGTCCGCCATTTGGTAGAATTTTGATGGATTTGCATTTTTCATAAATAACCGTGTTCTGCTAGTCAATCCCTTTCATTTGATACCCATTGTTACGGGGGTTTCGGAGGTTCTATTCAGCACGCGTTTTTATCAATGTATAGCGAGCTCAAAGCTGTATTTATTAAGAGAAACAATAATTAAACAAGAACTTTACATTATTAGGTTTTACCTACATTTGATCTCCTCGTTTTAAATTCAAAGCACGACAGGATGATTCAATTATTTAACAATTTGGGAATTCAACTTTATTTTGGGTTCTATCTCTACTCCTTTTTTGTGATTAGCAAAGAATGTGTGGTACGAGAGAAGTTTTCAGAATGACAGTGATGACAGCTAGCTGTCAATGATTGTCTGGGTGCGTCATGGAGTGGCACCGTCCGGATGCGCAGGTTCAGATCAAGTCATCAGTGGCGTAGTTTGCTTCCCCCCAACACCCATATTAATGAAGTTTTGGGAAACTATGTAGTCCGCCATTTAGTAGTGGCAGCCATCTTGGATTTGCATTTTTCTTAAATAACTGTATTCTGCTAGTCAAGCCCTTTCATTTGATACCCATATTGATGGGGTTTTGGAAAACCCACATTGATGAGGTTTTGAGGAAGAAAGGGATCCGCCATTTTGTAGCGGCCTCTATCTTGGATTTACAAGATAATGAAATACGCAGTTTTGTAATGACTACAGAGATAAAGGTGTGTTCCAAATTTCAGATCAATCGGTCAACAAGAAGGGGGTCAAATTTCTACTAATGTGGGACATGTTACAAACATACAAACAGATTACAGGGCAAGCTAAATAAAACCGTTTAATAACAACGATTCCGCTTAGAAACTATGAGGGTTTTATTTGTTTTTTCAATAATTTTCAAGTCTATAATAATCTTCGCATATTTTCAAATATCTTAAAAATAGAGACATGTAAAGACAATGTAAAGATTTGGCATCCCTGATTCGAGCGCTAAATTCTGTTTTTGACGTTTTGAGGGATGCGAGTGCGAGTAAATTCAAAAAAATTTGAAGTAGCTCGCACGCCGAATCACACATGACACTAACTGGCATGATGTGTTCACACGGTGTGAGTAGCTGTACTGCAGTAACTGACTAGACCGACTCGTATGCTTACTCGCACCGTCTGAACCCGGCTTAAGGCCCATTTATACGTTGCTAGTAGCTGACTTGACAATGAGCAGCTACTGGGCCGGTGAACTCGCTTGACAATTGGTTGACTCGCCTTGTCCGTTCACACAGCGTGAGCTGCTGACGAGAAACTAGATACTACAGCATTGGCTTACCAGGGATGCCAGATGATTTTTCAAATGTCCATAAAATAGTCAGAAACAGCAATCTGGTCCGAATTTAACAGATGATTGATCCGAAATCGACTTCTCTATTGGCAGTTTTCGTTTCAGGTTCTCAGTTGCATTTATCATTAGACAATTTTATCGCGAAATACACGCTAACCGTGTATAAAAATACTTTATGCTGAAGTTTTTCGAACTGAAGGTACTATCCGAAAAAGCAGAAAGGCAAAAGGATTTGGGCCAGGATTTGGATGCAAGGAAAAGGAGCAACAAATACAATATTGAAGGCACTCTATGATGATGAGCCTCTATAGCAAGGGTTTTCAGATTTTTGACGTAGACCTACGTCTTTCAGGAAGGGTGCCAAATCACAAAGAAAAAAGGTCACGTTTTTATGAAATAAAGTTAACGTTGATAATTATTCTCACTGTGAACGAATTCTCATGATTTGCATACCAATCGAATCGGAAATTCTCTAAGATTTGTTTGATATGCTATACATTACAATTCGCTAATCTCTAAAGCGGTTAAGTTCATGGAAACTGGAAGAACTTCCTTTTTCCCATACGTTTGTTCTGCCGATTAGTGTACTAACCGTACCCTTATTTCGAATGCTTATAACTAGAACATTTCTTAACAGATCGGAAAGACTTTTGCATCAATTGATAGGGAATATTTCTGCGCGTCTATCACAATTAAAATGTTATTTTTCATGAGATGAACAATTGGATAACTGCAAAATGTCAAGCGTTATCTAAACGCCCTAAAAATTTCGATGCATTCTAAAGTAATATTCGAAGTGGTAAACAAGTGGATTACATAATATAATTGCGTAGTTCTACGTCGAAAATATGCGGTCGTGTCCTAGATACAACCCCTTACAAAAAATTTTATAGCAGATCACTTTTTATAGCAAAAATATTTGATGAGGTGCCTGTATTTTTTTAATCGATAAAACAAATATTATTTGCATTGACATTACCCAGCTGAAAATAATTCAGTTTCGGTTGCACGTGGCAGTTACACGATATCTTACCTGGAATAAACAAGATAGATCACCATATGCCCAGTGAAATTAAATTGAAGATTTTTTTTCAAGGTGGGTTTTCAAGTGGGAGCATTGGCTATAACTTTGCGGAGCACAAATTTCCCGCGGAGCACCATTTGAAAACCCCTGCTCTAGAGTACAAAGCAGTGCTGACAAAAACCCCTGAATAAGTGGAAACACTGTTGAATTTCATTGGTCCAAAAATACAACGCCAAGAAACACTCATGAGGGATGCTATGCCTGCAAGAGTAAAATTAAAAATGACATTGATGTGCTTTTCTTTTGGAATATCGTTCATATTGTTGTCGATGTTTTTTAGAATCTCGAAAGCATCCATAGTTAAGATAATTCCGGAAGTATGTGATGCTATAAATGACAGTCTAAAATATTTTTTTATTTCGCCTTGCCAGCAGCTTCGTGTACCAATTTGTGAAATGAAAATGATAGTAGATTTGCAGGAGGAATAAATACACGTCAAAAACTAAAATAATGAATGAAAATGTGCTTTTTTTAAATCGAATATGTATTCTGTTTCTTAGAACAATACTTTTTTGCAAGTTGTAGGTGAATTTTGAATGAAAATTGTGCCCGATAATGATTCTATATTAAGATTCTTAAGAAAACTATCTCAACAAAGAAAACGTGCCCCGCCAGCGTGCAAAACAAAATAACAACGATTTTGTTTATAAACTATGAGGGTTTTCTTTGTTTTTTCCAATAAATTTCAAGTCTATCCTCGCATATTTTTAAATATCTTAAAAATAGAGACATTTCTTTACATTTGGCAACCCTGATTCGAGCGCTAAATTCTGTTTTTGACGTTTTGAGGGATGCGAGTGCGAGTAAATTCAAAAAACTTTGAAGCAGCTCGCACGCCGGATCACATATGACACTAGCTGGCATGATGTGTTCACATGGGTGAGTAGCTGCACTGCAGTAACTGATTAGACCGACTCGTAGGCTTACTCGCACCGTCTGAACCCGGCTTTACGTTTCTCCCTTTTCTCCAAACACTAGCTCACGCTCTGAAGTTCTCCGCTCACACGAATGGTAAAACGGGTAAAACCGGTAGAGCACTAAACTCTCCGCTGATCACCTACCACTTGTCATGTGGTATCTCTGTATTGTGAGTTAAGGCTGATTTAGACGATGCCAGTCAGCGCTCTAATTGAAGTATCCGGTGAACAGAGAACAGACACTCGGTTCAAGTTATTTGTACCAGTATCGAACAAGTAATTGGCCTCTAACTGGAACAGAGTGTCTGTTCTCTATTCACTGGATACTTCAACTAGAGCACTGACTGGCATCGTCTAAATCAGCCTTTAGAGATGGGCAAAACAGTTCTAAGTGAATCAGTTCTTTTGAACCGTTGTTTCGCTCTTTCGTTCAGCGGTATTAAAAACAACATAGAATGTTGGCTGGTACCCAACATCAATAGACAGCAGCATCAAAATTGATATCGTTGGATTGGATAGTGTACGTATGGGATTTATATTTTTGAAATTTAGTGGGGAAAGATAAGCTGCTTCATTAAAAGTCGCAAAATGTATGTGAAAATATGTTTATCGGTCGACAAAAGTTTATGTCATAATTTGATGCGCACAAAATATGTGCAATTTTTCATATTCTCTTTTTGGACAACACACAGGTTCACGCAATAGGCCAAACAATGAATTGAAAGCAACGAAAAAACTTTTTTCTCAACATGCCCTCACTATAAAATTTTATGTTTACCTAATCCATGAATTGCCCCAGCTTCCCCCAGATTTTTTCTGATAATTAGAAAGTATATGATATATATATATATATATATATATATATATATATATATATATATATGAAGTTTTGCTTTTAAAACTACGAAAATCTAATTTAATTTTTAACCCAAAATTGAGAATACATTAACAAAATAAACCCTGCGTTACACGCATTTTGCTCATAAATGACAAATCGCTTTATTTTCTTTACAAGCGTTCTCGTTATATTTATCCATTCTGACCAGCGCAAATCAGTTCAGCTGCACTCGTTCGTTCGCAAACAATTTGCCCGCAAACACTTCGTTCTCAAACAGTTCGTTCCCAAACAGTTCACTCTCAATCAGTTCTTTCCCATACAGTTCACTCGCAAACAGTTCGTCCACAAACAGTTCACTCTCCAACAGTTCACTCTCAAACAGTTCGCTCGCAAACCGTTCTTACGAAATCAGTTCGTTCACAAACCGTTCGCTCGCAATCAGTTCGTGGGGAGAACTATCGTTCTTTGAAAAAGAACGACCGCTCGTTCACTCTTTTCGGCGAACTAGTTCTTTCGTACCGTTCGTGAACGGTTTGCCCATCTCTATTGTGAGTTGCCAACTCTCGGGAATGATGACAATATTGCGATTTCGAACGATGGTTCCACGGCAGAATGTAAACTGACCAAATCGGTGGGAGCAGGAAAGATATTCAGCTCACTCTGAAATTTCCTTGCTACAGGAATTATTCCGTATGAGAATCACTTTTCCTCGTCGCCAGTTTTTATGTTTTCACACTTCACGATATACTTCGGAGTTTGAATATAGATTTACAGAATACATATACGTGTGTTAGCTTCCAGATCGCTAATTGTTATGATCATAATTTATTATTTATCTTCCGATACATTTAATCGTTAATTCGTATAACGGCTTATGGGGTTGCTCATCTTACCCAGCGCATTAGGAATATCGATTAGTATGCGGTACGCTACACACACGAGTATCAAGTATCAAGCGATAGGTACTTCCTGACCGCTTGTATCCATGGATATCTAAGCTTGGTTGCACCGATGGCGTCGATGGCGCTCTTATTTCTGTCACTTACCCGATGATCCCTTAGAGCCGTCGGTGTATCTTCTTTGGTGGAAACGGCATTTTTCTGCTGTAATTGCCATGAAAGTGTGTTACAGGCCTACAGAGCTTGCTCTAACTAGGAAGTTGTTCTTGACACCGGTTTCCATCCGAACAGCTGGGAACGTCCAATCATTCGTCCCTAAGACGATTAGTTGTACCAATGCAGGGTGGTTGGAGTGTGACGCCCGCTGCCACGTTGTGACGTGGGAAAGTGGGTTCGCACACTTCAGCGCATACAGACTGCCGGCGTGGAAGGCAGTAGACCTGAGATAATCCGTAATGCCTTGTTGTAAATTCGTGCCAGTGTTTTTGGGAGCCTGTCTCCGGTCAAACGCGTCAGTTCAAGGTCAGAGGTGAGACGGTAGACGTATCTTCCTGTTGCTGCACTGATGGGGTTTAGAGATTGTTTTGAGCAAGTTTAACCGAGTAGCGCCGCTCTTCTTAGCATTTTCCAAGTGGCACTGGAAGCAAAAGTTGGGATCAACCAATACTCCAAGGATCTTCAGCATACTATGGCGCGAGATGAAGTCGTTATACAGTTTCATCTTGGGGTTGGTACCCTGGTGTTTATGGCAGCAAATCACCATATGGCCGCTCTTCTGCGCTGTGAGTTAAAGCCCTTCAACTTCCTGCCATTTGATGCGTTGTGTTTTGTGCGTGTCTCCTTCCATTATCAGAAAAATGTTGTCCGCGTAGACAAATACGAAAATTTCCCTCGGCAGAGCCTGGAACAGACTGTTCATGGCGATTAGAAAAACCGATCCTTGAGGTACCCCAGTACCCCATGGTAAGAACCGATCCTTGAGGTACCCCAGTCTCCTCGTAGTATCGCCTGGATCGGTTTTTTCCTGTAGGCTATAAGCTTCTTGAAAAATTCCCACGATTCTCGAGAACGATAAAGCAACTCCGCCTCCTCAACAGATGCGTTTGTTCTCTTCACTTCAGTCGATAGTGTCCCACGTTTTGTCGAGTTAGAAGCGCTCGGCACTAATCAAACCATTCGTTCCGTTGACCTCGTTGTTCATACCCGATTACGGTCTCTGCGGTGCTGCTAATTGGAATTGCGGGCTCTCAACATTTACGCAATAGAAAATTCAACAAATCAACATTTACTCAACAAAAAATTGGGTACTCGCAAGAAAGTAAGACTTGCAATCCCATGTCCCGAGTTTCCAGTCTATGGTCGGTGTTATTTGCTTGGATCTAGTCCGATTGTCTTGTCTCGAACTCCTTCACGAATTTAAAGTCCCATAATCACACACCTAAAAATAATCAAATATTTAACAGATTTTTTTTCTCTCATCGTTTCAGGCTATTGTATATTAACCGGTCGGCAGAATTTGACCATTACAAAAAAAAAACAACGCACGAGACTGAACCTCGGAAGAGAGAAAAAAAAAGTATATCTATACAAATGTATTCCTACGTTTTTAACATATTCACAATTTTGTTTGAACAGATTTCAATACATGTTTAGTTCAAAAATACATAGAAAACTCTTTTCCAGGTAATTATTGAAATGTATGATCAGCGGTTTTTTGTTAAATTTTGGTATGGTGTTCCAAATATCTGTTCCAAACGTAGCTCATGTCGAAAAATAGTAGGTAGGGTGGATTTATTTTTATTTTTTCAATTATTGAATAGTCATCCAAGCTATCGGTAACCAGCTCGATGTATGAATGATGTGACTTATGTGAGAGTAATGCAACAATAAACTAAATCGATAGCACAACTTTACTTTTTCCCTTGGGCTTGTTTTTCAAGCTTCTCCGTTTCCATGGTTTGGAGCTGCTCATAGGTGAGAAGCGATACACCCAGTTGATCCTCACGAGTGAATGGTTGTGCCATCTGACGAAGCCACCGTTTTCCGAGCTAAAACCGACGAAAAATTTAGATACGCGACAGACCACGATAAATCTGGGAGGAGATTATACCTGCATTGCTTCTTCAGTGCTCAGATTGCAGTAGTTGTCGGTTAAATGTTCCTGGATCCATTTGGGGAGCTTCCCTCGTTTGTCCTGCCGGCTGAAGCGCTTGTCCGCGAATATCATAATACCGTAGTCCGTTTTACCGCTGAAAGAGCAGAGCATTGGAATTTGACTCAACAATATTTTACTTAATGCTATAACTACCGAATAGCTCGTCCAACGCATTGCGCCGCGTGTCTCAACGCATCGAACGTGAGGAAATCATTCTCCCTGATCTGGAACTGATCCCGCAAATAGTCCAGCCGCGCCTTCAGGATTCTCGATTGTGTATAAACGTAAGGAATGCCAAACATGAGTACCGCCCGCCCGAGATGATGATCGAAATCCACCCCTTCGGATACTCGTCCCCGCGCAACGGCCAACAGAACGGCTCCTCGGCCACACTCGCACGCTTTCACGTAGTTCATCAGAGCGTAGGAGGTTTCCGCACTATCCTGAGTCTCGATGAAGAGCAACTTGTAGCGAAGCAGGGTGTCAATAATGCCCTGATCATACCAAGAGGCGACCACCGATTCGAGGTAAAGATAGGAAGTGAAAAAGCATACCACTCCGTCCGGAACGGTTTTAGCCGTTTCCACCAGCAACTGTCCATAGTTTCGAGTGACTGCCGTGTCTTCTCGAGTCTCGAATTTGGATGAAATGGCAACCTGATCATTGCCGCGAGATACGATCTGAAAGATTGATTTTGTCAACTCATCTTCTATATATCAGGTTGGGGAAAAACGAAATCCATTATTTTCTCGTTAGATGGCTGATGTGATCGATATCTCGCATAATATCGATCATACAATTTTAAGTTTATGTTCGTTGTCAAGGTGACATTCCACACTAAAAGAAAGGATCAAATTATATAAATCGAATCGAAGATTCGATACAATCGCTATCACTATCACACCGAGCAAAATCTATTTTGTAAATCGAGATAATTTCGTACCGAGCACGAATTTCATGTGTTGCGATTGCATATATTTAGGCGTTTCTGAAATGTTTCTCTAAGGAAAACATCAGGGACGAAAACCAAAACAAAATAATTCTCTGAAAGTTTGCGACAAACAAACCAAACAAGGCGTCGTGCACAAATTACGTAACTCGAGAAGGGGTGGATGGGTGGAGGGAGGTCGAGGTTGTGTTACTTACTGTGTATTAAAGATCGGAAATTGCGTTACGTAAGGGGGAGGTGGTCCAAAATCCGGATTTTGGCGTTACGTAATATGTGCACGACGCCCAACTCGAAAAATTGTGAAAGCTGCACCGATAACTATCACTCGCTCGATGCTATAGAATTGCTCAGTATCTATGGCCCTATTGATATATAAATCGAATCGAGGATTCGATACAATCACTTGGCCCTATTTTTTTGTTTTGGTTTGTGTCTATGATATTTCTTTTCAGAAACGCCTAAATACATGCAATCGCAACACATGAAATTCGAGC
The DNA here is from genome assembly GCF_029784135.1 of Toxorhynchites rutilus septentrionalis. Classification (NCBI taxonomy): domain Eukaryota; kingdom Metazoa; phylum Arthropoda; class Insecta; order Diptera; family Culicidae; genus Toxorhynchites; species Toxorhynchites rutilus. The sequence continues at coordinate 275,258,952 of NC_073746.1, read as the reverse complement.
TCGTTACGAGACTATCTGGATTTACAAAATACGAGATTTTGCTTGTGGTGTGATATTGATAGTGATTGTATCGAATCCTCGAATCGAATTATATTAGGCTGTCAAAAAAGTCCTGCGGTATTTCCGCGAGGTGTCGTTGTAAGCGCGTAGTTCTAGTTGTATTCATTGTATCGAGTCATACTATAGCTTGTTGGGCGTTGTTGCGCGTTATAATATAGTCCTTTTTTTTCCCAACAGTTTATTTTATTAGGGTCATTTAGCAATTCAGCTGTAACAGAGCCGAATTCATTCGTGTACATTTTTCATCTTAAGATAACTTTCGTTGTATATTACACTATTACCATTTTTGAGGCGTAAGAGTATCGCTATCTATCGATAAACATTTGTTTTATCTATTACACAGTAGCCGTTCAGACGTAAGAGATTTTCTACTCTATCTTTACACAACACATGTCACCTTTTCGGCGTAAGAATATTTCTATTATTTGAATGTTCACAGTTGGACTGTTCACAGCGGGACTGTTGATACGAAGCTTCCATTGTTGCGCTATTAATAGTGCCAATTACCGATGCAGCAGACCGAAAGTGTGAGCGGTAAGGGACTGGGATTACCGACACATGATGATTGTTGCGTGGACATAGTAGCTTGAATAACACACTAAGATGGTCAGTTGAGGGGCCCTGAGTTATGAGCTCATGATCGTTCGCTTAGTAGCGGACACGCAACCAATTAGGCTACGAAGACCCCGAAGAATATAGTCCTTGACAGTGTTTTGTTTGGTTAAGTCGTTCGTGAGTTATAGTGTCGCAAATATGGAGCAAAATAAAGAGAAAATCCGACATATTTTACAGTACTACTATGACAAAGGCAAAAATGCATCTCAAGCTGCCAATAAAATTTGTGCAGTTTATGGACCCGATACAGTTTCCATTTCCACCGCACAACGATGGTTTCAACGTTTTCGTTCTGGTGTAGAGGTCGTCGAAGATGCACCACGCTCCGGAAGGCCTGTCGTCGAAAATTGCGACAAAATCGCTGAGTTAGCCGAGAAAGACCGGCATAGTAGCAGCCGTAGCATCGGCCAAGAGCTGGGGATAAGTCATCAAACCGTTATCAACCATTTGAAGAAGCTTGGATTCACAAAGAAGCTCGATGTATGGGTGCCACACACGTTGACGCAAAAAAACATCTTTGACCGTATCGACGCATGTGAATCGCTGCTGAATCGTAACAAAATCGACCCGTTTCTGAAGCGGATGGTGACTGGCAATGAAAAGTGGGTCACTTACGACAACGTGAAGCGCAAACGGTCGTGGTCGAAGCCCGCTGAAGCGGCTCAGACGGTGGCCAAGCCCTCATTAACGGCCAGGAAGGTTCTGCTGTGTGTTTGGTGGGATTGTCAAGGAATAATCTATTATGAGCTGCTTCCCTATGGCCAAACGCTCAATTCGGACCAGTACTGCCAACAACTGGACCGCTTGAAGGTAGCACTCATGAAGAAGAGGCCATCTTTGATAAACAGAGGCCGCATTGTCTTCCATCAGGACAACGCCAGGCCACACACTTCTTTGGTGACGCGCCAGAAGCTCCGGGAGCTCGGATGGGAGGCTCTTTTGTATCCGCCGTATAGTCCGGACCTTGCACCAAGTGACTACCACCTGTTTTTGTCCATGGCGAACGAACTAGGTAGTCAGAAGTTAGCCACAAAAAAGGCCTGTGAAAATTGGCTATCCGAGTTTTTTGCCAATAAGAAGCGAGCTTCTATAACAGGGGTATTATGAAGTTGGCATCTCGTTGGGAACAAGTCATCGAACAAAACGGCGCATATTTGACTTAAAACAGATGATTGTAACTAATTTTATGAACAAATGAGAAGTAAAAAAAAATACCGCAGGACTTTTTTGACAGCCTAATATAACAGGGCCCTCTATCACTATCACACCGAGCAAAATCTCGTATTTTGTAAATCGAGATAATCTCGTACCGAGCTAGAATTTGATGTGCTCCGATTGCATATATTTAGGCGTTTCTGAAATATTTCTCAAAGGAAAATATCAGGGACGCAAACCAAAACAAAATAATTCTCTGAAGCAAACCAAAAAACTCGAAAAATTCTGAAAGCCGTACCGATAGTTGTTGCTCGCTCGATGCTATCGAATTGCTCGGTTTCTGTAATAGTAAAATAGGTCTAACGAGCAATATTCTTATCGGCTCGATTTCTATAATAGGGTCCAGTGATTGTATCGAATCCACGATTCGATTTATATATTCGGTGTACCAGTAAGTTTCTTCGGTTTTACAACAGATGACTTAACTATTATTTCAGTGAATCAAATTTCGAGACATTCTTTGCAAAGCTACGTCTTTTTCAGTATATGTCAAAAAGTTGAAGCGTAAACAACATAGTTTTTTGCCACTTCGAATATTTCAAATTTCGTACCAACGAGAGTGTTATTGCGGTAGAGTGTTACTTCATTACTTAAATATAAAGAAAAAAGCTGTCGAAAGTCATCGTATTTTGGTGGAAGCTTATGGTGACCATGCTCTAACTGGTAATTTTGACTTGGAAGGACATTCTTTCTTTTCTCTAAGAGGGGGCTGTCATACAAATGAAACACATATTTCAATCAAACATGACAATTGAAAATTTTCGGAAAATAGTGAAAGAAAATGGGAAAATTCGGTAAATTGAATTCCCATATGTTCTACAATTCCATCATCATGATAAGCGACGTTAGTCCATTTAGTGCTTGCGCTAACGAAATTCATCTTTATTTGGAAGTGTAACAGGGTGTCGACTCAAAATCCGAAAAAAAAATCCCTGAGGTTTCCTGATTTTCAAAAAAATGAATTTACTAACACAGTTCAATGTTAAACACTAGTACAGAATGAGATATTTTCATTTTGATTCGGATTAATTTCATGAAACTGTTACGATTTTAACGAAATGCTTTATCTTTCGGCTCCCTTCTGTGCGATTTCCAAAATTTTCTTCGTTTGCCTCCATATATTTCGCTTCTGCTTCCCGTAGCAGTTTCATTAACTTTGATTTATATGACGACTAACAGAATGAGAATTTCGAACTAGTTGAATTAACTATCTCAACATTTTTATTGATGCTATCCTTCCAAAACGATATGTAGCATCATAAACTTGTCGCATAGCGCAACTGTTTCCTCCAACGTGTTTTTATAAAAAGATTCGCTATTAACACACAAATTAATTCACACGAGAGATAGAAGACCATTTTCGGTAAATAGTTCCGAAAACCTGTCCTTTCCAAAAATGCTCCATCCAGTCCTTCATTCTTCGGATCATGGTGAGCATACTTGTTTGTGTTGTTAGCAATATTGTTTCAGTGATAAGTCTGCTGGAGCTCATCTGATACGTCCAAAATCCGTCAAATATCAAAATAGTCAAAAGTCAAAAGCTTCTCGAATCGTTTTCCCTTAATTTTTTTATCGAAATCAATGATGGAATGAGGGGGTCTCCGTAGCCACATTGGTTGCGCGAGTTAGCAACGGAGGTACCCGGGCGGCGACAGCAACAATTTGCTGACAACAACATTGGCGGTCGTTGGCAATCGAGCCAGCAGAACGGGGTCATCGAAGTATGCTGACGACAACTTTGGATCAATAAACTTTGGCAGTTTTCGGCGTGGATAAGCAGAGGCACGAAACTGCAACTTTGCATTATGAACTGTAGAAAAATTTAAATAATCAAATAAAAGTTAGTTAGTGCTAGGCTATCGACAAGTGTGGTCGCGTTTTTTAAAAAGATTATCACGTCCGTGAAATCTTAACTGGAGGCTCCGGCGAGATCCTCTAAAGCGGGAATTGTATAAAGTGTTTAGTGTAGTGCAAAACTCTTAAGAAAAAATTAGTGCAACCAAAATCTTGATTAAAGTGTTTTTATTGGTTCAAAGAGCCAGGTTGTGTTCGAATATTACTGGTTCAAAGAGCCAGGTACTACACATCGCAAAAGCGAACTACAAGACACCGAGGACCTGATCCCGATCGGCACCGCTGGCCCGGAGTAGCGGAAGTAAAACGGATACCCAAACGTGCCTGCTTGTAGATCCCCCGTTTACAGAGGACAGCCACCGAAAAGTCCAACGTGTGATGTTGGCCATATCCAGGACTAGGTCCTTTATGTAAGTTATTCTTCTATTTTCTATTTTTAGAAACCTAAGTGTAGTGATTTTTCAAGAAAAAGTGAAATTTGTAATTCATTTCTCAACCAAAAATAGTGAACAGAGTGATTTAGTTCTTCAAGAGTGAAAACAAAAGAGCTAATTGCGTTTCCAAAAAATAGTCATTAAATCGTTTTGTAAAAATTAGTCGAAAAAAGAGTAGATTCAATTTTTATTTCGACAGAATAATGTCAAATCCAGGAGGTGTACCAATCCCTGCACCAGCTGCTGCACCTTTAACGATGCAACAGTTTATAGATTTAGGTAGGTTGCCAGATTTTATCCGTGATCTGCAACCATTCGACGGAAAGGCAACCGAGCTTTTAGCTTGGTTGATGGATGTCGAAGGCGTTTTTGGTATGTACCGAGACGCCGGGGCAACCGCAGGCCAAATAAATTTAATTGAACGTTCCGTGCGTAGAAAAATAAGAGGCGAAGCCGCCGATATTTTAAACGCAAATAATATTAAACACGATTGGGCTGACACTAAAAAGACCCTTCTGCTATATTATAGAGATAAACGTGATCTCAAAACGTTAGATTACGAACTGACCTCCATTAAGAAGTCAGGCAATGAAAGTTTGGGAAGTTATTATTCAAGAGTTAATGAACTCTTATCTTCGATTATAGCTCAAATTCAAACAGAAGAGAAATATTTTCTACACATTGATTCGCATATAGATTTTTTCAGAGAAAAATCTGTAGATGCATTTATTAGAGGGTTGGAGAAACCATTGTGCCAACTCCTCAAAACATTTAATCCACAAACCATGAACCAAGCATATCAATTCTGCTTGGATTATTATAATATGGATTCCCGATCAGCTCCATTTCGCAATGAACATCCCATACATATCCCCAAGCCGAGAGACTTTGATGTTTCAAAAATCCCTCCTAGACCACCTCTCAGGAAGTTTGCTCCAATTCCGACTCCCAGAAATTTTCAACCGTTCCAACACTTCCCATTTGACAGGCAAAATTTCCAAGGATTTAGACCTCAATTCCCAACTTCTCCTCAAAATTTTCAACCACCTCCTAGGCCCTGGTTTCCAAAACCACTACCTAGACCCGAACCAATGGAGGTTGATCACAGCATCCGATCTCGCAACATAAACTACGGTAACAGACCTCCTATAGACAACAAAAGACCGCACCCACATTCAAATCAGATACACAATTTCAAGCGTGTTGCACATCCGCTTGAATACACGGACGATCAACACTATTATGATTATGAACCTGAATATGACCATTATTACAATCATTATAAAATGGAAGAGGAACAAATTCTAACTGATGCTCATTGTTCTGGTGAGCCAAGTTCAGAGGAAACCGCAGCTGAGCAGGAAAGTGAACCTCAACCCTCTTCATCACAGACTAATTTTTTAGAATGGAAGCCGAGTTGGTAAAGCCAACTCTTCCGTATATTAATTTGAAAACTAACATTGGAGAATTCCCATTCTTGATAGATACTGGAGCGAACATTAATATAATTGAACCAAAATTAGCCTATTCGTATAAAATTTCTAAGCCATACAATTTTGAAGCAGATAACATTTCCAGTGCAAATGGTACGTTCAGAGCAACATCCGCAATTGATATAATATTCTTTTACCCGAAAATAAACCATTCCGCTCAATTTTTACTTCATAAATTTCACCCATTTTTTAAAGGTATTATTGGAACAGGTATTTTGAAATCTTTGAATGCAAAAATTGATCTTGGAAATAGTGTCATACATTTGAAAAAAGGTAACGAGACATTGGAAGCCCCACTTTTGCAATACAGCTCAATAAATTCAACATCAAATCATTTATTCAGAACTGACCACTTGTCAGCAAATGAAAGCAGTAGACTTCTGAAAGTACTTGATGCACATAACGAAGTTTTTCATCAACCAAATTCCAAACTTACATGTGGAACAACCGTTGAATGTTTGATCAATACCACTGATAACATACCTGTTCATCAGAAGGTATACCCTTATCCTGCAGCCTATGCAGAAGAGGTTAAAAAACAAGTGGATAAATTATTAGCTGACGGTATAATTAGACCCTTCCGGTCAGCCTGGACATCTCCAGTATGGATCGTGCCGAAAAAGGCAGATGCTTCCGGTGAAAAAAAATTTAGAATGGTGATTGACTATCGGAAACTTAATGAAAAAACCGTTTCCGATCGTTATCCAATGCCTGAAATTGGTTATGTGATTGACCAATTGAAAGGACATAAATATTTCTCAACATTAGACTTGGCATCGGGTTTTCATCAAATAAGAATGAAAGAATCCGACATTGAAAAAACGGCATTTTCAATCAATAATGGCAAGTATGAATTTACTAGAATGCCATTTGGTTTAAAGAATGCGCCCGCAACCTTTCAAAGGGCAATCGATGATGTTTTAAGAGAACATATAGGAAAGATATGTTACGTCTACATCGATGATGTAATAGTTTTCGGTAGAGACTTAGAAGATCATCTTAAAAATCTTGATATTGTTTGCAAAACTCTGAATGAAGCAGGATTTAAAATCCAATTAGATAAATCTGAATTCCTCCATCAAGAGGTTGAATTTCTTGGCTACATAATAAGTTCTGAAGGAATTAAGCCGAATCAGAAAAAAATTGAAACTATCAATCTTTATCCAGAACCCAAAAACCTAAAAGAACTTCGTGGATTTTTAGGAATGATGGGTTATTACCGTAGATTTGTCAAAGATTTTGCAAAAATTGCAAAACCCTTGACAAACCTTCTAAGGGGGGAGAGTGTACCCTCATCTAACAAGAAAATTTCATTGAATGACAAGGAAAAGCAATGCTTTCACAAAATGAAAAGCTTACTTTCCTCTTCTGATATTCTCATTTACCCGGATTTCAATAAACCATTCATTCTCACGACTGACGCTTCTGATTTTGCAATCGGCGCAGTCTTGTCTCAAGGAGAGATGGGAAAGGATAAACCCATACATTTTGCTTCCAGGACCTTATCTAAAACAGAAGAGAATTGCTCAGTTCCAGAAAAAGAAATGTTAGCGATTTTCTGGGCACTTCAAACTTTTAGAAACTATCTTTACGGTGCAAAATTCAAGATTCTAACGGACCATCAGCCTCTCACTTTTGCTTTATCGCCTAAAAATACAAACGCAAAGCTTAAGAGATGGAAGGCTTATTTAGAAGAGCACGACTTCGAAATCATTTATAAACCGGGAAAAACAAACGTAGTCGCTGATGCTCTAAGCAGAATGGTATGTTCTATGACAGGAACTCAGCACTCTGCCGAGAATAGCGATGATTTTTACATTATTTCGACTGAAGCTCCGCTCAACTCCTTCAAGCATCAAGTAATACTGAAGAAAGGTCCAGATAAAACAACTGTCACGCATCCATTTCCAAACTATACTAGGGTAGATATATCATTATCCAATATTAATGAAGCTTCTATTTTACAGGTACTCAAAAATCACTTTAATATCTCCAAAGTAAACGGATTGTCAGCCGATGAACCCTTTATGGGACAAATACAGGAAGTTTACAAAAAACACTTTGGTAATAAGAGATCGTTAAAAATTCGTTTTTGTCAAAAAATACTTCAAGATGTTCAACAAGAAGACGACCAATGGGACGTTATCCGAAGCGAGCATTATCGTGCACATCGTGGTGCTGAAGAAAATAAGTTACAACTTTTGAGGAAGTTTTATTTTCCAAAAATTTTTCAAAAGTTAAAAGATTTTGTTACCAATTGTCAGATTTGTAACGAAAACAAATATGACCGAAAACCAATCAAATATCCACTTCAAGAAACCCCAATTCCAAATGCTCCTTTTAAAATCGCCCACATAGATATCCTATTCCTTGAAAACGGCCACTTCCTAACCTATGTCGACAAATTCTCTAAATTCGCCCAAATCAAACCCATAGATTCAAGAGCCGCAGTTGACATAGTTCCTGCAGTTAAAGAAATCCTTTTAAAATACAATCCTCCGGAAATATTAGTCATGGACGGTGAAAAATCCTTCATGACTGGAGATCTGGTAAACTTCTATAATACCCATCATATCGAACCGTATGTCACAGCTACAGGACGGAGCGAAATGAACGGAATTGTCGAACGTTTCCACTCCACTCTTTTAGAAATTTACAGAATAACCAAGCACGAGAATCCAGAAAAATCCGTTACTGACCTACTTTTCCTATCACTGAATAAATACAATTCCACCATCCATAGTTCCACTGAACATACCCCCTACGAAGTTATACTTCCTTCCTCAAGAACTCCAGAAATTATAGAAAAAGTTTACAAGAACATTTCAGAAAAACAAAAGAAAGATTTAAAATACCATAATAAGTTCAAGAAAGCCGTGGTGATAGAACCTAATCAAGAGATCTATGAAAATGCCAGACAGAGAATGAAACATAAAAAACGTTACAAGAAAAATAAAGTTAAACAAGTTAACAAAAGCACCGTAACTATGGACGATGGAAGAAGGATACATAAAGATGATGTTAAGATTAGGAAAATATAATCTTGTTTTATTATTTTTTCTCGTTACAGAATTCTAATGTTCTTAAAAATAGTAATAACTGAAAAGATAGACGTTAAGAGGATAGACCATCTTCCCATTATTGCTTTCAATTTAGGTACCGCTAGAATTCAACAAACATCTCACTATTATATGCACCATTTCAATGTCACCTCTCTGAAAACACATGTAGAAATTCTTAAGATACAATTCGAGCAATTGAAACCCAATCAGTTTACAAGCCTTACAAAACAAACATTCGAACAGATTCATCAAACTCTAGAAAATCTAGCCCCTTCTCGGCGGCAAAAACGTTGGAATAGTCTAGGAACAGCCTGGAAATTTATAGCCGGAAGTCCGGACGCAAACGACTTGAAAATTTTAAACTCCTCAATTAATGATCTTATCTCCAATAATAATCAACAAGTTAGAATAAATAGAGCACTTAATTTACAATTGAAAGAACTGGTATTCAAAACTAAAGACGCAATAGAACTGTCGAATTCAAAATCATTAGAAATATATTCAATGAACATTTTACTCAATTTGAAATATTTAGCAGAAAAACTAGAACAGATAGTTGATAGCATATCGTTAGCAAAAGCAGGAATCCTTAATGAGAAAATACTTAGTCAAGATGAAATTGAAATTTTATATCACGATGTATTCAAACAAAATATTACGGTTCATAATGCAGTGGAAGCCCTCAACTTTGCAGACACAACGATCGCAACGAACGGCAAGGAATTGACTCTCCTGATAAAAACCCCCATCTTAGATAAAAGGATATTCAATAAGATTCATGTTTTCCCTGTTACTAACAATCACAAGCAAATTCATCTGACAAACAGAAATTATTTAACTCACGAAACCGGCAACTATATGGTCAATACACTACAACCAACAATATACAAAACCTACGAAGTAGTATTCGACAACTCAAGATGCATACCAAATCTACTTTTTGGGAACCAAGCAACCTGTAACTACACCATGAATCCGCCAGAGGATCAAATCACCATAATCAATGACGAAAATATCATCTTAAACTCGGATAAAAACATTTCCTTCACTTCAACCTGCGGACTCAAAAATCGTACATTTACCGGAACATTTTTAATTACGTTCCACGATTGCGAAATCAACATCAACAACATATCCTATTCTAACGAAATACAGAACATGGTTGGAAGCCCAATCCAACTACCATTGGATGGAATTACAATACAAAAGCAACTTACAATAGCAAACCTAAGCTTGGAACATTTACACCACCTACACCTGGAGATGAGAAAGGAGATGGAATATATTCGATTGAACAACACAAGTATAGAATGGCCAGCTTGGTCCATTATGGGTGGAATCATTTCATTCCCCTGCATGATAATAGGTATCGTGATTCTTTTGAAAATCTTTTCCCACAGATCAGCTACAGTCAAAATAAAACAAATACCCAGTACTACACCAACACAGGAACCATTGAAGGACATTCAACCAAATCTCAGACCCATGACGATTAGAGATGTGATTCGGACGGAACCTCATCTCTAAAGGAGGGACGAGTTAGCAACGGAGGTACCCGGGCGGCGACAGCAACAATTTGCTGACAACAACATTGGCGGTCGTTGGCAATCGAGCCAGCAGAACGGGGTCATCGAAGTATGCTGACGACAACTTTGGATCAATAAACTTTGGCAGTTTTCGGCGTGGATAAGCAGAGGCACGAAACTGCAACTTTGCATTATGAACTGTAGAAAAATTTAAATAATCAAATAAAAGTTAGTTAGTGCTAGGCTATCGACAAGTGTGGTCGCGTTTTTTAAAAAGATTATCACGTCCGTGAAATCTTAACTCGCGTTCGCTTAGTAAGCGATCGATCGTGAGTTCAAAACTCAGGGCCCTCATTGACCATCTTTGTGTTGTTACAGAATAACTCAACAATGATCAATCAACTGTCTCCGCTGTCCGGTCTAACTGGATAATGGAAGAACAGAACGAAAACTCTTACGCCTATATGGCAACTGTGTAAATGTGTACCATATGCAATGGTATAGAAGGGAATACTCTAATGCCGAAAACATGGCAACTGTGTAATGTGCTAAGTATAGATATGATAAACATGTGACATGTACACGATTGAAATTCGGCTCTGTTACAGCTAAAATGCTAATGAGCCTAAAATAAAACAAAAGGGATAAAAAAAATAATAATGATGGAATGATCAAGGATGCATCTACGCTTCATAAGCTTTAGAACCAGTGCTTCGCATATCAGACGAAATTTCAAGATTTGTCTGTCGTAAAAAATTGGCGATTTTTGAATCCATCAATTCTTTTATGAACCGTGCAAAATAAGCAATCCGAAGCTACCTCTATTCAGAAATTATTTTTTTCTAAATTTTGAAAAACCAGTTGCAGCTTGCGTAATATGACCAATTCACGTTTATACCGCCCATCGACACAAGAAGAAGTTTGTTCAAATATATAATTCTTAGGCCTTCTTTAAAAATCCTTCTCTTCTTCATCCCAAAATCTTACATTCAGATCAATCTGTAGTTTCTTTGTAGTCTTGTTCATAGACTCGTCGAAACCAACGACTATGTATAACTTACAAAGTTTCACCAAGCCGAACTTCATCATGAAGTTCATCTTATTACACCCTAGTTAGACCTTCTTAGCGTTCTGGCTTTCATGAAAAATTCATCTCAATACAATTTTAAACAGTGCGGAGTGATTTGTGGTATATCACTATTTCCAGGCACCACATCATCTCGGCTTTGATAGTATGATTTTCAAGCATGAATTTATCAATAGTTTTCGAAGAAGAGAAGGAAGAGAATTATTTGAAGCTGAACTGTAGACACTGACGCCAAATGCCAGTAAAACAGCGCGAACGTAAAAGTCGTCTACTTTTGCGCTGTTTACCGGAAAGACTAAGTTTATCTACATAAGGTCAAATTAGTCAAATACAACCTTTTTGGTATCAATAACTTTCTAATTACTAATTAATAACTTTCTAATTACAGGGTGTCGACACCCTGTGTAAACGAATTTTCAGGTGACTTCTTTTTCCAGGGAGAGCCAGTACGCACTCCTATATCTTCTATCTATATAAATAAAAATGGATCGCCAAATGTGTTGGTGTTTGAAAACACGAGGTACGAATCGTTTGAGGCTAAGATGAGATCAGTCAATAGGAGATCATTTACAAACCAGTTTTCGGACCAGCTGCTGATTGGGCAATTCTAGAGGGTTACCAATAATATTTGAAAATACACTTCAACATAATGTACTCATGGTAGATACTCTCAAACTAGTTTTCATGACAAATCATAACACAAAAATGTAAATTGTTAAAAAATATGCAACAATTTCACACTACTTCACCAAGTGAAACTATTCATGAATATATGGAAAATAGTCTTAAGAATCTTTATTTCATTTGAAAACTTGACATTTCGAGTGGTTCGGCATCCCTGCTGTCCGCGCTTGAACGAGGAAGAAGAGTAAGAAGTCAGTTGTCATGTCTTGTCTTAGGTTTGAGGCAAACCGAGTCCCAAACAAAAAAAGCTCTAAAACAGGGTGTCGACTCGAAGCCCGAAAAACCCCTGATGTTCCCTGATTTTCCAGTAATTTTTCATAAAAAAAATCCAGATGAAGACTTGTAATGAAATGCTCTACTAGAACTTTAGTTGTAGTTTCTGAAACATTTCGTTAGCTTAAATAATAAAATTCAAGAACGTCTGTCGATATCTTCCAATAAATGAATTGTTTGTTATTTTTAATTGAGTTAAATGATGACTGAGAAGTGTCGTAAAAGATTAAAAAATGGATTTATTAATACAGTTCAAAGTTATCTTGAAGGAGCCTCAAATACAGGGTGGGCCATTTAAAGTGGAAGCATCTGGCAACCCCATAACTTTTGACAGAGATGTCAGATTAACAAATGTCATACCGCGTTGGAAGCGTCATTTCAGTACAATTTTAACCATGGAACAATACACACCTAAACAACGCGCTGAAATTGTTTAGCTGTACATTCAAAATAACTTCTCAATTGTGGCTTTTGGCAAAAAATCATAATGTCTGATGAGGCGCATTTCAACTTGAATGGAGGAGTGAATAAACAAAATTGTCGGTTTTATGCTACTGAAAACCCTCAATTCATCGAAACGCAACCTCTTTACGACCAAAAAGTTACTGTGTGGTGTGGCATTTATGCCGATAAAGTCATCGGCCCGTACTTCTTTGAAAACGAAAATGGAGCAACGGTAACCGTGAATGGGGAGCGTTATCGGACAATGATAACCGATTTTTTATTGCCATTTGTTCGTGAAAATGAATTGGACAATTACTGGTTCCAACAGGACGGCGCTACATGCCATACAGCGGCTGCCACGACCAAATTATTGCGCGAAATGTTCCCCGGAAGATTAATATCGAAAAACGGCGATTATGACTGGCCACCGAGATCACCTGATTTGACGCCTCCTGACTTTTTTTTATGGGGATATTTAAAATCCAAGGTAAACCAAGGACCCTGGCTGCGCTGAAAGACAATATCCGACAAGAAATTGCTGCCATATCGGCCGAAACATTGGGCAAAGTGATGGAAAATGCCGAAAAAAGGGCACATTTTGCGGTGAAGGCCAGAGGCGGTCATTTACGAGATATCATAATCAAAAAGTAGTTAGAACAAATCTCCTTGGACCAAAATAAATGAATTTAAAAAAAAATTTAAATCCACTCTTTACTTTGCTATTGCAAAAACAAATCCTTCCACTTTAAATGGCCCACCCTGTACCTTTAGTCCTTTTTTATTTTGATTCGGATCAATTTCATAAAACTATTACGATTTTAACGAAATGCTTTTTCTTGCAAACTTTCGGCTCTCTTCTGTGCATTTTTCCAAAACAGTAAAGTGACGAACCAACCAAAAGTGTTGAAAAAAAAGTTTTCCAAAATTTTCTTTGTTTCACCTCCAGAGCTTTCGTTCCTATTTCTCGTAGCCGTTTCTTTACCTTGGATTCATTTGACGCGAAAGCTTCTTTCCTCCGACTTTGCTTGTCTTCTAGATAAAGAGAATGAGCATTTTGAACTCGTTGAATTAATTAGCTCAACATTTTTGCCAAAGTGAAGCATAGCATCATAATGTTGCTATGACGTTGCCAGACTATTCCGCCGATAATCGGAGTTCTACGGTACTGAAAAACCTACAGAGAGTCAAACTAGGCAAATACATTTCTTTGGTATCATCAACTTTCTAATTACTGCAATAATCAAAATTTTAATTGGCGGAATTCATTGTTTTCCAGATTGGTGACGAGATTCCCTGATATTCCCTAACATTGTTTGAATTCCTTGATTTTCAAGGTTTTTCAACGCAGTCGACACTCTGTATAACTCTGTTCTTCTTCTTCTTTTTGGCTTTAAGAGGGTTTAAACTTTTCAGTTCATTCGCCTCTAGTGTATAACTCTGTCATTGTTGAAATTCGACCATATGCGTATATTTTTTTCATTTTCTCAGATTTGATTGTCTATCACCTCCTGAGAGATTCTCGATCAATTTATTTTATCATTTGAGTGCTTTCTGACCTTAAGGGAATGAATCAAAAATTAATTTCATCCTTTAAATTAAAAAAAAACAATAATTTACTCGATTATATACAGGATTCAATTATATACAGTGAAAAGAAATCGGATACTGTGCATAATCGAGTCCAACCTGTACTAGGAAATTTATAACAGAAGAAAATTGTAAAGGGTCAAATGATAATCAATCACCGAAGAGTTCTGTGATTGGACCCACCAACGTTCGCTTAGTAAGAAAACGTGAATGGTTGAAAGTATTCATATAAAAACATCAATTATGGGCGGGACGACGTTCGTCGGGTCAGCTATACTAGCTAAAAAAAATAAAAACCAAAAACAGTCTTACCATTGGTAGAAGGCACGGCCGCGCCAAGGTCATTGTGAAGGAACTCATTACCACCGGTTCGAAGTCTAGTATTTTCGGATACATATCCATCGGGGAAAGCGTTCCCGAAGTGATCACCACACTCTGAAACCGTTGGAAGATTGGTTTCATCGCAATTGATGAATCCATACAGCTCAAATGCAGTATCGGATTGGAAACTGTTGGCGTTTTATCATCGAACGGTTCGATGATAATCGTGAATCCTTTCGTGTACGTTGAGACGAGCGTTGCGAATGATGTTATCACCGTCAGTGATCCGAACTCGGTCAGATCGGTGATCTCGAGTGTCCGCAGCAGCGACGATAAGCGCTCGGCACAGAAACGCAGCGGCTTCCGTTCGATGCAAACCTTCTGCTGCACATCTTTCAGGAAACCCGCGGGACTCTCCTGAACAACGTGTTGCACCCGAAGGCGCGCCTTAATATACTCGATGAATCGCTTCAAGAAGCTCAAAAAGTGATCAGCGTTCCTAATGTTACCGGGAACGACTTCTTTCAGTATCTCGGACGGGAGCACTGGGTTCGCCAACACCATGTCGGTTTCCCGAGCAAACGACGCGTCCTTGAGACCTTGCACCAACCGGAGGTATTCGTCGTTCAATCGCTTGCGGTCATCTTCTTTCATCCTGAAAGCACAAAACTCTAAATATTTGATCTAAGGTGAGTAAAAATCCGATGCTTACTCCGCTACATGTTTCTCCAGCGTGTGAATCCCGGTCGTGCTCTTTTCGATTAGTCTTCTATTTATTTTCACACTCATCGAGTCCACACAAACGTTGTCGATGTTGTGAGCTTCGTCGCAGACCACAACCGATTCTCTGGCCAGCTCTTTCGATACGACTTCCGCAATTTTTGGATCAAGCAGATAGTGATAGCTGTACACAACAACGTGGGCTTGGTTGATCTGTGAAGAGACAGCTGTTTAACTGTACAACACAAAAAAGAAGGTTCAATGTCTTACCGCAAACCGGGATAGAAAGTAAGGACACCAGTTTCGTTCCCGACCAAAATCTTTCAGATCATCTATCGAGTAGACACCCGGCGGGAGGGTGCTTTCCTTTCCTTCCGCCTGAAAACCTTCGAAATATTGACAAACAGCTATCGATTCATCGGAACTGGCCCGCTCTCGGACGTAGCTAGCCGTCAGTCCGTAACACTTGGCGTCCACAATCTTCCCATCGCGTTCCTTGCTAACCTCCGAATGGATGCACATATTCTTGCGCGAACTCAGCACCAAACCCGTTATGTTGGGTGGCACGCCCGTCTGCTTCTCGTAGTAATTCATAAGATGTTTCAACTCGGCAATTACCTTTTCGATCTCGGGAACGGTACGGGAGCAGTAGATCAGCTTGCGCACGATGTGCGGATACTCGATAATGTAGGCAACGATCAGCGAGAGTAGGGTGGTGGTTTTACCCGTCCCCGAGGGCATCTCCAACAGGCAGTGGCCCTTCGCGTCGAACGTACGCTTGAGTTCCAGCATGTAGGCATACTGTTCCGGATAGATGTACTCGTACGGGAAATACACCAGCAAACCGTCGACGCTGATTCTGCGAATGTGTAAATTTTTTTAGCCAGGCACAATAATTTGATCAGCTCGCCCGATGGTAGGCACTTTTCATTTACCTCATTTTGTGGACTATTTACACATTTGCTGCGTAAACTTAGATTTTTATCCTGAAAAAAAGCTAAACGTTGGCCAAAATATGCTGTGTTTATAACCGGCATCAACAATTGTTGACGTTTACTTCTCTGCTTTGATTCTCAGATTTTGCACGAAAAATACAAACACCTGTTCATTGAAGATATTCAAATTATTTGTTGTACCATCAGAAAAATAAATTACTTTCTTACTTTCAGGTAGACGCGTCTCATTAATTTAGTGCGATATAACGGGTATTTCAATACCCAGCAAACATTAAATCGTATAATTTTGCACGTGCCAAGTCTTACAAGAAATCCGAATAAATCATAATCGCATATAATTTCAATCAAAGTATGTATCGTGTATATTTGAAATCGCATAAAATGTAAAAACTCGATTTTATATACCATTATCAAATTAAGTCGCAATTCGGTATAATAAACATCAATTTTATGATGTACATTGTCGTAAAATATATTTAATCCGCATCATATGCGTATATTACGCTGATGCAGTTTGTGTGTCGTATAAGCGTATAATTTAAATCGATTCAGTATTGTAGTAAATCGTGTTGCATGCTGAAGAAAATCATGAAACAGTAAATCACATTAGATCCTAATAAAGAACATATTACATCATATTGGAATGTCAATGAAATGCTGATGCACTCGAAAGTTTTAACTGCTATTGAATTAAATTTCAGATAGCCGCACGAGATAGCTGGTGGATGATAATCCAGACGACCGGAGTTCGAATCCACATCGCAGCAGTTTCACCAAACATCAGTCTGTGCCATTTTAAACATTCATATTCCACTCCCAACACAAGTCAATCAAACAATTATTATTTCCACAAACATAAGTACTCATATATAAAAATGGCGATTCGTGAGGCTATAATAAACATTTCACGAAAATATTTTGCGCCATTTGTTTTTTTCTATGTCTGTAATAAATCGTATATGAGTATGGCAAAAGTCGTATTTGGTGCTTTGACAATTCATGAATAAATTCCTATTAGATCGCAATTCAATTCAACATAATCGCTATTATAGCCGGTCAAAGTTGCATATTCATCCAAACAAATTGGGTAAGCATTTGCCATGTATGTATATGGCCTCCATTTCTGCATGCATATGCCAGTTAGGCGCATTATATGCCAACCAAATTTTAGGGCATATGATGTTATATATACGCTTGTTACGATTTAATGTTTGCTAGGTACGCTTGTTATGCGAATTAATGTTTGCTGGGTAGAGATGAATGAACTTTCGCGGTTCGAGAACTATGTAAACATGAGATGTGCAATAATTTCAGGGTAATGTAAAAAACAATGATCGTTTGACAATTCTTCCGTTAACATATTTTGGTAGTCCTAGGCACCATATCAAACGTAAAAGGACGTTCATAAAATTTATTTGTAACGAAGAACATAATCTATTACAAACATTTCGATACATTCCAAAATAATATTCGATATGGTAAACAATTGGATTGCATAATGTAATTGCGTAGTTCTACGTCGAAAATATTCGGTCGTGTCCTAGATACAAATCCTTAAAATTTTTGATAGTGTTGTGTTGAGATAATTCGATATCTCCACTGATTTAAGTGAAAGAACACAAAATTTTGCTCTAGTTTCCAGTTATATTTACTATTTTTACCCTGAGTATAAAGCATTTTTACATGAATCAATGTTAGTTTTGCTAGTCTCCGTGTTGCGTCGCTTTTTGATGAAATGCTAACCAGGGAAGCCAAGAGATTTCTATAAATATCCTCACGCATGATGGATGACAAATGTTTTTGATCAAGAAACTCAGAGAGCTCAGAACAATAGCGTTTAGAACCCAACCATTCACAACAACGTTTTTTGTCTAGGAACAATGATTCTTTGATTTGTTATTCACACAATTTTCAAAAATATGTTAATATCTCCAATATTTATTCATAAAAATTCAAATTCATTTCTTCATATCTGGCATCTCTGAAACTGACTTCGTTCTTGTGGTTCTTGTCAAGGCGTTATACTATAGGTGGACCGCAATGTCAAAATTGCTGTTCGGCCATTGCTCGTGAAAAAACAAATTTGTTTACATAACAAATCATATCTTTTGGTGACAAATGCATTCGTTGGCAAAATAGCTGCTCGCGCTTTACTGTAGGCAGGTAATTTTCTGGATTTTTTCGTATAACAATTTCTCATAATTGCTTCTACTTTTTCAGATATCTACAATCAGCGGTCGAATTAAAAACAGTGCAGAAGGATGTTTTGAGTATATTTTACCTTCTAGCCGCGCAATCAATGCTTTTCTTTCCAAGCAAGCAGCGTTTTAATCGTACGTGGTTTTATTGAGCATTTAAAAAAAGGTTTTTTTTTTATTTTATCACAGGGAAAAAGCATGAAATAGAATCGTACGTGGTACGAATTTATCGGCACAATCTGATCAAGGACGGAGGCATCATCAAACGGAAACTACGCGAGAAACTTTTCGAAGAGATAAAACTGTGCCGCAACACTCGTGTCAAAATAGACGAGTTGGGCTGGATGCTGATGAACCACGATTTGATAACACGTAATGAGCCAATCCAACAGCATGCCAATGTTAATCGACCAAATCATTTTAAATTCAACATGGAGCGGTTGCGAAACCTACTGGAGCAGCACGAACAGAACAACCACGCTGGTGGGTTGGTTTGATATATTTATTCCGCTAAAGAATGATTATATTTGTTGATTTTTCAGAGTTGACTTCCGAAAAGCAAAACAAATTCCTGCGTATGCTGGATGCAATTTTACAAAACGACAAAGTTTTGAAGGAAATTAAAGAGATGGTAGTGGCGAATCGACTTCTATCGGAAATTCGTTATGTGACTGCGGTGGAACGTGTGCTGAAACACAATTTGGACTTTGCGCTGCTGCTTTGTATGCCGAGAGTATTTCCGCACTGCCGATGAGTATACCAGTCATTTCGAAAAATTGCACGGTGAGAAATTTCTTATTGTTGCGGCGGTGGATCGATTTCAGACTAGTCAAAAGTTCAACGTTCTACATCACTACAATGCCCTTAATCCGGTGACAAAATTCACGATTTGCAACGTATACCACACAGCCCTAATAAAAAAAACAAGAAAAGACGGGTCTAATATTATACAATAAAGAACAAATCTACCACTTTCCACGAAATCCGGAGAACCACTATATCGGTTCGACATGGAATGGCTGATACATATAACGCAGAAAAAAGGTTTAACTTTGGAATTCAACATCCTATATTTCCTCGTACCATTAAGTTCATGGCGCATTTGATGTCGGTCATCGTAGCTGCTGCTATGGAAATGACGTGAGCATATACCTTGATTTTTATCTCCATCTCGGAGAAAAGTGTGGTAAACAATGTCCGGGTTATTTTTCGTTATGAGAACCTTGTTTCCACATCCTTTTACTGCACAATAATACGGCATCTGAAGTAAATAAAATATTCACAATATAATTTTGGCATGATATAGAACCGAGATGAACGATTATCTGTGGAGGAGTTGGACAACAGATTTCTTAGACTTATAGCACTTTTATCACACCCACAAGCTCATCAAATCATCACGGTCCCCCAAAAATATAGAATAATATATAATATAAATATCTTATTGCAGCTATAGTACACTATTTTTCACGAATATATATTTGTTTATTTCTTCCTTCAGTTGTTTTCCTCAGCGAGTTGATATGAAACCATAACCACACAACCAAACAAAAAGTAAATAATACAGAAAGCTACGTCTCGCTACTCGTCTCACGTATTGTCATGAAAGTGTCAAGAACGAAACACCTATAGTTTAGCATCTTGGTTCTTGTCAAGGCGCGTAGAAGTATATCCTAAGGTGGGCCAACTTGCTAAAACCACTCTTCAGCCATCTTGGAAATCTACTGTGTTTTGTTTGTAAACAAAACACAATACGCTAGTGCCGAAGCTCGCTCCTGATCAGTCTGTCTCTTTCACGCTTCAAGGAAATAATTCCCCTTCTGCTTTCTTCCGTACTGTTTTCATATACCGCTCCCCTAACCAACTTAGTGACGAAACGGCCTCACCTAGTACCATAGACCCGTCTTGGTTCTTGTATTGCTGTCAATGAAGCTCTGTTGAAGCTGAGCCGTGGGGTATCAATTTCGTGTTCGATTAATTCAAACAAATTGGCAACACTATATCACAAGACTTGGCTTTATGGATCGATAGGTCTGAGCCAGATGACATTTGGAGAAAAAAAAAAGAAGCTGAGCCGGTTTGTTTACGGTGTTTATTTTATTTTATATGCATTCATAATTTCCCCCATTTATAAACGAACGGAGCTAATACATCTGTTATGATGGACGAAGACATCGAATTTCGAGATATGGTATTGAAGAAACTGGAACAAAATGGATCGCTGCTGGATATAAAGGTAATCGGTTCGATCGATTGCATTTCCGTTCATGTTTACCGTACCCTTCGACAATAAATATTCCAGGCAAAATTGCGGGCCTATCTATACGACGTGATCGAAAACGAGGGAAAACATGTGGAGATTGTGAACGATAGTGATTTAACGTATAATGGTGAGAGTTCAATGTTAGCTGAGGACGACCCTGAAGAGGATAATCATACGTTGGCTTTGAGCGTAGTGTTTGATCTGTTGGACTGTTTGAAATTATCGTACACAAAACGGGTGCTGGCGACCGAGTGTGGGATAAAAAAAATTAGCCCTCGAGACCATTTGGAGAAAAAGATTCTCGGTCGATCTTCTAGTGGTGGTGATGAAGAAGGCAGCGGGGAACCAAAAGAGGCGATCCTGTATCGGATGATTGCTGATTGTAGGAAAACATCAACCAGTGATTTATCACAAGTAAGCAGGGAAGCTACGGAAATCGATGAAAGTTGCACTCCCTGATCGCCTACGTGAACTAGGAAAACTGAACATTCCCATACTGTGTATTATTTTAACACTATTTTGTTTTATTATTATAGCTTAGGTTCTTTTACATGTTTAGAATGCATTGATTGGGCTTAACGTTGCGTCCGCGTTTATCGTTCACCCTTTGAATTGCTCTTTCTGTATACGATGTGTGTACGTCCGGGACACTAGATTCCAGGAGTCCATGTATCGGTCCATACACATTGCTATGCATTTCTGTAACGAGATTAGTTACAGTAGGAGGAATCATTTTTACACTAAATATTTTTTATAAGCTTTATGATGAAATACATCTTTTTTACAAACAAGAGAAAATTTCGGCTCATTCTTAAACTTATCTTACCCGTTCCGAATTGTCAAGTTCAAGTCCTGGCTTAGAAATGCATTTCTTGAAGCATTTTTCTGTCATTTTCTGAAACGGAACAAGATGTAATGCATACCAATGAAGTATATTGCAGTTGAACGAACTCACGGATAATAGTTCCTGTGCATTGGCAATCGCGATCTGCTGTTTGACTTGGCTCATCAGTTCATCCTTCTGGGAGGACGATAGATTGTCTAGTGCTACATCCATTGCAGATGTGGGAAATTTATCACACAAAAGAATGCAATTGCTAACGAATGAACACTTATGGTAGGTGGTATTCCTTATTGGAACTACGGTATGAAAATATTGGTCACTATCTCGCGTAAATGCCTCGAATACGTTGTGTAATCGCGGATACCGGACCATGCGAGAAACAATTATTTAGATGTCAACATTGTCAACATATATCCGTCAAATGACATCTCTGACGGTAATCGGGCTGCCAGTGTGTTTTTGTTCAGCTCAAGGCGCCTCTATATATACCTGAGAGAGAGGAGCCAGCTGAATGACAGATAGTTTGTTTTCTTCTTATTCTTTTTACGCATTCTCATCAAGAAAATTCCAATCTGCCAATCTCATAAATGAATAACAACAACTTGCTTGATTGAAAGCAAGTTGTTGTTATTCATTTATGAGAAAAGTGTTCAAACTTGACGTGAACATTTGTGCGTTTTCATTCCCGATTTGATTTTTGACTTAGGACTGCGTCTAACAGGAATATATGGGGGGGGTAAAAACTTTGAACACTGATCATGTAGAAAATAATAAAAGATGTACCAGGTCAGCCCACATCATGGCTTCCAGCAGCATCGGCCCATTCAAACAAGTTTTTTTTTTACTTTTACTTTTCATTTGCTGCAAGCTCAATGAATCGATTTTTACAATGTGGGCGATGATGTAATTTGAATATGCAGCGTATGTGGAATATATAAAATAAGTGCTAATCTTCCAACGAAAAAAGAGTTAACATTGATTTCTCTCAGGTGCATTTTTAGGGAATTTTGTTTGTGTCCGATGGAAATAATAATCGGTTGACTAAAAAGGATGCTGTGTCTGCATTTTTAACAGGCAGTGATCACGATTCGGATGAAGATGAGAATTATCCTACCAGTCTCTCGTCATCTTTGCCATGATATTCCTGCCCATCACTGATGGACATATACAAATTTTTAATTTGACATGCATGTCGCTTATCAAGGCAATAGTATCACTGAAGATCCAATCGAATTGACCGATAGTGAAGGTGAACCAATTAGTCTTGTCCACAAAGTCAAGTCAAGTCAAGTCACACAACAAGTCAAGATTCTTTCTCCCCTTTATGTGTGATATAATTTGTATACCATTTTCCAACATATCTGTCGCTTCCAATCAGTCTACATAAATGTTGTGCTCACTCTGCCCTCCCTTACAACACCCACTTCCCGTTTGTGACATTGATGAGTGTCGAGCAGGAATGAATTGTCTTTCTCGATATTCATTGTAATCTTACGTTGATCGCACTTGATCGAAGAAATTACAAGAAGAATGTATTTGACCGCAGATTTGATTTGCTGAAAACACTATCTTGTTTTCTCTCGTGTTATGCGTTATGTGTGACGATGGTAGTTTTTTTTCGAAGTTGCTGTTGATTTCCATGGCTTCGGCGTTTTCGGCTTGCATGCAGCGATTTTTAGGGATTTATTCGACTTTTGGTTTCGGGCAGCTACACCAGCAGTAGCAGCAGCTTTCTTCTTGCTGGTCGCCTTCTTCACAGCAGCAAGTTTGTTTTTTTTGCAGCAATAACTGTTCCAAAATGATCTAATGATCGAGCTGACACCTGCTTATATACAGATTTTTGTGATTTCAATAGCTTGCTTTCAAAACAATTTTTGAGCTATTGAAACAAGTTTTTGGATCAAAAAGTAACACATATAACGCGTAGACATTTTATCTTTCGAATGAAGCGGTTATCATACCATTTCTTTCAACCGGCGAATCGGATTTTTGCTCAAAATCCTGTTTCTCCAATGTAACACTCTCGTTCTCGAAGCTTTGAACTTACACCCCAAGTATAGAAATGAAAGATGTAGTCCGACGTCAAAATTATTTTCACATAAAATGTCTTGTGAAAAAATGTCAAGTTGAAATTTTCTACATATTTCAATACTTCCCCTTGGTTCACCGTGACTGGTTCGCGCTGACATAAGGGTGATCACAACAAATGCGAGCTGGCTCCTCTCTCTCAGATATATACCAGGTGAAACAATCATATGAAATGCATTTTCAGCCATATTGGAATTGCTGTCGGTATTGTTTACAAATAGCTGAAAATGGTGAAAATCTCTACCCGGTCGGGAGAACAGGAAAATCATCAGAACGCTGCCGGCGGCTCTCTACAAACTGCAAAATGTTCGGCTTTCGCGAATTTCTGTGAAAAGAAGGTATTATTTTATAGAATTTCATTCTTATCCAGTACATCGACTATTCTCGCATGTGAAAATGCAAAAATGGCGTATCCTAGCAATAACAAAACAAACAACCCCCGCTCCACAAACCGTAATCCCCTTCTTATTGAAGTGATGATGTTGCTTCACCTGTTACAGATTTATACAAGCGCCTTGGTTCAGCTATGCGATAAAGGCTGATTTAGACGATGCCAGTCAGCGCTCTAGTTGAAGTATCCAGTGAACAGAGAACAGACACTCTGTTCAAGTTAGAGGCCAATTACTTGTTCGATACTGGTACAAGTAACTTGAACAGAGTGTCTGTTCTCTGTTCACTGGATACTTCAACTAGAGCGCAGACTGGTCGTTCTCGCTCCCAATCCAAGGAGCGAATGCATGGGATAACTGAAAACATCTCCGATTAGTTTATCTCATTCGAAATTATTCTGTTCCGGCATCGCGGGACGTGGTATTTCAACATTTAGCTGAAGTAAACAAAAACTATTCGGTATGAAATCGATAGAAATTCATATAAAACGTTACTTGCAGTGAAAAACAAGTACACTATCGTGTTTACCGTCGTTCTCGACCGGCGATTTTGCCACTTTTTATGATGTTTAGGACTTTTAAAATCGAGAAATATTGAAAAAACTTCAGAACTTCGAACAAATTGAGGATTTTTTATTACTAACTTAATTGTGTGTGTAGCACATGCGCTCTCCGTGAACATACACAGGAAATATCCCTTACCTTCTATTCTATGTACTTTGGACCAAGGGTTAGACCAGCCGGGTATCATATAAAACGTTACTTGCAGTGAAAAACAAGTACACTATCGTGTTTACCGTCGTTCTCGACCGGCGATTTTGCCACTTTTTATGATGTTTAGGACTTTTAAAATCGAGAAATATTGAAAAAACTTCAGAACTTCGAACAAATTGAGGATTTTTTATTACTAACTTAATTGTGTGTGTAGCACATGCGCTCTCCGTCAACATACACAGGAAATATCCCTTACCTTCTATTCTATGTACTTTGGACCAAGGGTTAGACCAGCCGGGTGCTATGATTGATGCTAGGATCGTTAGCAAAATCTCAAGCAGAACTGTCAGTGGGATACCCAATTCATAAGAAAACAAAGGGAAAATGTCAGTGGGATACCCGATATGTTGGCTCCTGTCAGTTCAATGGGGGTTCTCTAAAGACGTCACCCGGCTGGGTTAGACATCAATTGAATATAGGCTACCCAAAATCAAAATCAATATGACGTCATTTGTTTACCAACATATCATTTGCGAAGATTGAAATCGTTGAAATCACGGAGATAGTATGCTTTATTTCTGACTGCATGAGCGATTTTCATATTTCGGTTTCACGTGGAGGTGTTCACATTTAACATGGAGTTTAAAGTTAGCCACTATTCGACTATACAACCGGACCGAGTTGTAAACAACAGTAATTGACAGAACCAAAATGTCAGTGAACCGCTGCAATATTGGGTACACCAGGTGAAAAATATGAGGGATTTCACGTTTTAGTCATACCCCTGGGTTCGACACGCATTACGTAACGCTTAACGTACAAATTTTGGACCACTCTCCTTAGGTCAGGCGCAAATTGAGACGCTTATAGCGTGAGTAAGGGCGATTACACATTATCCGATTTCTGCCGGACCGGTTTGAAACCCAAATGGCAAATTTCGACCGTACCAACCTCTTTACGGCGCCGTGATGCAGCCGTCCACTGCGACTGCAATGTCCGGTGACCGGACAAGCATTATAAGCGATGACAGTAGTATTGTGTCGTCGTCTGGTGGAGACATCGGTTTGGGAAGGCAAATCATTCTCTATAAGATTATTACACCTCAAGACAGTTTTAAGTTGTTTAAATTTTCAATGAAAATTTTTACTTCATGTTATTTGATTGCTTAAAACCCGTGGTACTGATTCTTCCTTAACCATTGTTGTATCATTTCTTTGATATTTTCACTAAAACTCATCATTGTAATATACAATCATATTCAAACACAATTATTGTTCAGGAGGCTTCCCCACTTGCAAAAGAACGTATTACTCTATTTCATAAAGAACACCTTTTTTGTAAAAGAAGTTAATTTTTATTCATAATTTTTATTTTAAGATATGTGTTCAATGCACCTGAAAATCCATTCTCACCATCATTTCC
Organism: Toxorhynchites rutilus septentrionalis; assembly: GCF_029784135.1. Classification (NCBI taxonomy): domain Eukaryota; kingdom Metazoa; phylum Arthropoda; class Insecta; order Diptera; family Culicidae; genus Toxorhynchites; species Toxorhynchites rutilus. The sequence goes on along the minus strand of NC_073746.1, from coordinate 275,232,703 downwards.
CAAAAGAGGAGCACGAAGCTTCATGCCATAAAAGCGAGTTGACAGTTTTTGTCATGTCTGTTAGTATTAGTACAATTCAGGCAATTTTCACCCCATGTATTAATATGTGTGTGCTATTGACGTTTGTTTGTTGATTTTGGAATCAATCAGAATTTGCAAGTGATATGGATACCGAAATTTTTATTTCGCTTCTTTATTCAGCTGCTGTGGAACAGGTTCAGTGATAAAAGTTTCTGCAAAGGCGCACGAGGACATCATGGAGCATATTGCCGTGGACTGTGGGTGAACGGTGGGTGGTGTTTTTCGACAAATTGACCGAGTTTTATAATTAACTTCTGTTTTTGTTTTGTTCATAGATAAGATCCCTTATTTGAAATTGCTACTAAATGAGTTCGAAGATGTCAAACAAATCTCCAACTGGTTCATCAAGGGATAAATTTTGAGCGACTTTGTCGAGCTGAATGTCAAGGTCAGTTTTTGTTAATTTGAACACATTAGAAAAAGCTCTTCCTCCTAATGTTCTTATTCGATATTCCACACAGTTCAACCTGACCCGGAACGCGATCGACGAAGAGGTGTTCACGACCAAACTGTTCGATCTGTACTCGGTGGTCAAGATGTTCCGCTGCCTAACGCCGAAGCTTCGGCTCTATCAGAGCGGAATCAACCAACTGTTGGCATATCTGATTCGGTCATTCTTCGCCCAGGATTCGTGTATTAACAGCTGTGCGTTGATGCAAAATGCCCTCGAGAAGCCGTGTCTGCCCAAGATGTACGTGCTCGAGGAATTGCGGCATATGCTGAGCGCGTTTCTGGACGAGAATCTGCGGAAGCAGCAGTGAGATAGTGTTTGAAGGAAAATTATGTTATTTTGATTGTGAAGATTATTATTGCAATGGTGGAATAAAAAGACTAGAATAGATAGATGGGCACACATTCTCTCGTAGGAAAATTCTAAGATAATCACAGGAAGAGAACACATACCACATATAATTAATTAGTGCCACTAGGTTATTACGAAATGTTATTATTATTGGTTTTTCAAATTCTTCACTTTTATATAACCGTGTTTTTGCGACTATTGAAAAAATATGAGGCTACAGAGCATGTGAAATGGATAATGCTATTTGTGTATGTTTGAGAATAAACAATTTAGCGTATGGATAAGTACACCGCAACTGGATTAAAATTAGTTTTGGTAATACTGTTGACGACAACCATATTTTTGTCCAGTAAGTGTTTTAAGTTTATTCATCATGCAAGTTTACTTTGCCGTCGTTATGGGAAACGTTATAGATTCACATGAGCCCAAGACGAACGTGTGTGCTCTGCGAATTACGGAAAAGTTTCGCGATTGTATTCTGAAATAGGGCGGGAAAATTAACACTTTTGACCCCTCTGATCGCACCTATCGGTAAGAGCATCGTCCTGATGCAGGGTACACGTCATGTCCGCGATATCTGCTCTCACTTTGGCCGTGCTCTCAGTGCTCCAAGAAACGCAAATTTGAAAAGGTTCGTGGTTGCCGCACCAGCTGGGATTTTGCGTAGGCACATAGCTGCATGTAGTAGGAGGATTCGCGTTGACGGCATTGAGCTTTGTTTACCAGTTTAGGGGAGCATAAAAAATAATTGGTTTTCAGGCGGAATGGACACGTTTTTAATATTAAAATTATGAATGAAAATTAACTTTTGCGCATCAAATTATATATTCTATTCAAATGAAAAACACTTTTTTTGCAAGTGATGGAAAAATCTCATGCGAAAATTGTTTTTGAAGACAACTTTATATTATAACGAAAAGTTTTAGTGAAAATGTATAAACAAATGGTTAAATAAAAGTTAATACGGGTTTCAAATAATTAAGTAACATGATGTAAAAATTTCATTCACATTTTAACATTCTAAAACTGGCTTCGTGTCTTCTAATCTGATAAAGATTACACTAATGAATTTGGGACCCAAATTATGCTCTAATTGAAAGTCGCCACCAGACGTCGACAGTATTCCACTGTCATCGTGGATTTGCAGCAATGTTTATCTGTCAATCCATTATAGAAATAAATGCACGTATGTGTATGTGAGAGATGCACGGTTTTGTGTAGCGCGAGGTCTCTTTCACATTGTTATCCGGTTATCCGTCCAAACCCAGCGGCGCTTTTTGAAACCGGTCCGGCGGAAACCGGATAATGTGTAATCGCCCTAAGGCCGATTACACATTATCCGGTTTCTGCCGGACCGGTCTGAAACCCAAATGGCAAATTTCGACCGTACCAACCTCTACACGGCGCCGTGATGCAGCCGTCTACTGCGACTACAATGTCCGGTGACCGGACAAGCATTATTCGCGATGACTGCAGTATAGTATCGACGTCGGTGGAGACATCAGTTTGGGAAAGCAAATCATCCTCTATAAGATTATTAGACCTTAAGACAGTTTTAAGTTGCTCAATTTTTTTATGAAAATTTTGACTTCATGTTATTTTATTACTTCAAACACGTAGTACTGACTCTTACTTAACTATTTTTGTATAATTTTCTTGATATTTTCACTAAAACTCATCATTATAATATAAAATCATTATTAAACACAATTCTTGCTCAGGGATTTTTCCCTACTTGTAAAAGAACGTGTTATTTTATTACATAAACAACATATTTCATCAGAAAATAATAATTCTCATTCATAATTTTTATTTTGTATATGAGTTTACTGCACCTGAAAATCCATTATAACTATCATTTCCCAAAAGCGGAGCATGAAGCTCTATGCCATCAACACGAATTGACAGTTGTTTGTCATTTCTGTTAGTATTAGTACAATTCAGGCAATTTTTCTTCCCATGTAATAGTATGTGTGCACTATTGACGTTTGTTCGTTGATTTTGAAACCAGTTGATAATTTGCAGGTGATATGGATGCTGAAATTTTTATTTCACTTCTTCTGCAACTACCAGTGCTGTGGAACTAATTATGTGATGCAAATTTCTGCTCAAAGAGAAGCTATGGTTACAGGTGCACGATGTCATCATTGAGCATATTGCCACGGACTGTGTTATTAACGGTGAGTGGTGTCTTTCGACAAGCAGATCGAGTTATTTAATTAACCTCTATTTTCTTGTTCACAGGCAACATTCCTTATTTGAAATTATTACTGAACGAGTTCGAGGATGTCAAACAAATCTCCGACTGGTTCATCGGGGGCGGATTTTGAGCGACTTCATCGAGCTGAATGAGGAGGTAATTTTTTGTTATTTTGAACACACTAAAAATAATTCTCTCGTCTAATATTTTTTGGGTATTCCAGTTTGACCTGATCCGGGACGCGATCGACGACGAGACCGAGGCACTCAAGCCTGTCCGATATGTGCTCTGTGGTCAAAATGTTCCCATGCTCGACGCTAAAGCATCGGTTCTGTCAGAGTCAGAATGAAATTCCAGCTTATCTGATTCGGTTATTCTTTGCTCCGGATCCGCGTATTGATAGCTGTGATGCGAATTGGGCTCGAGAAGCTGCCCCTGCCCCAGGAGTACGTGCTCGAGGGATTGCGGCATATGTTGAGCGCGTTCTTGGACGATGATCAGCGGAAGCAGCAATGGAATAGTGTTTGAACGAATTATGATGTTATTGATGATGATGATGTTGATGTTATCGTAATTTTTTTTACTGTAGTAGTGAAATAAAAAACACTCTAGAATGAATGGATGTGCATATATTCTCTTGTAGGCAAATTCCAAAATAATCACAGGAAGTGAACACATTATACATATAAATAAATAGTGCCCCTAACTTGTTACGGAATTGGTTCATCAAATTTCACTTTTATCTAACCGTGTTTCTGAGGCTGTTGAAAAAATATGTGGCAACAGAGCGTGTGAAATAAATCATACTATTCGTGTATGTTTGGAAACAAAATAATTAATGCGTATGAATGAGTAAATCGCAACTGGACTAAAGTTTGTTTTTTGTTTTTGTATACGTATTCTGAAGTGGGGCGGAAGTATTCACGATAGGTACGGTAAGAACGCCGTTATGATGCAGGATGTGCGTAATGTCTGTGAGGCCTGGTCTCACTTTGATCATGCTCATGGTGTGCTACACTCCAAAATTCGGCCTTATGTTCTCTCCAAGGAACATACATATGAGAACGCTCGTGGTTGCCGCAGCAGCTGTGGGTTTAAGATTTTCCGTCTGCAGTCAGCTGCATGTAACCGGAATTTTTGAAGCAATGTTTACCTGTCGAATCCACATATAAATAAATGCATGTATGTGTTTTTGTGAGATGTACGGTTTTATGTAGCGCGAGGTCTCTTTCACATTGTTGTCCGGTTTTCCGTCCAAACCCAGCGGCGCTTCTTGAAACCGGATAATGTGTAATCGCCCTAAGGGTAAGGTTACATTGGCTCGGAGTACGCACGAAAACTTGATTGTGTGATAAGGCTAGGCGCAAATTGAGAAGCGTATAGCGCTCGTAAGCGAACGCGAGACTACCAACACGACTCATACGTGCCACAAACGTAGCGTGGTGGAGCGCATATTGAGTCGCAGTTTGGTGTAAATATGTCACTCGCATAAAATGACTGATTAACACAGAGTTGCGCGATATATTTATTTACTAACACAATCACCCGACCAGTACAGCCATACAGTGTCAAACCCACGGCGCTACATGATTGTTCACCAACACAACTACCACAACCGGCATGACCAGCACGAGAAACTGTGGTTCAGCCACAGCGTCGCGCGAGTCGTGTCTCACGAGCGCTCCACCATCTCGCGTCATCTGGCTAATTTGCGCCGTTCTATCTGTTTTCATTAGCCACAAAAACAGGCGCTATATCGCGCCAAATTACTCGCGCTATATGCGTCTCAATTTGCGCCTTGCCTAACTGACGAAAAGAAACAAACCATTTTGTTCGATAGAAGCTACGGTGATACTGTCTGCAGCTTCTTACGAAAATAAGGCTGCATGAAACGCATACAATCGAGAGAAGTAAAGAACTACAGAGAATTGAATTGGTGTGGCTACCCAGAAAACATTAAATCGTATAATTTTGTACGTGCCAAGTCTTACAAGAAATCCGAATAAATCATAATCGCATATAATATCAATCAAAGTATGTGTCGTGTATATTTGAAATCGCATTAAATGTAAAAACTCGATTTTAAATACCATTATCAAATTAAGTCGCAATTCGGTATAATAAACATCAATCTTATGATGCACATTGTCGTAAATTATATTTAATCCGCATCATATGCGTATATTACGCTGATGCAGTTTGTGTGTCGTATAAGCGTATAATTTAAATCAATTCAGTACTGTAGTGAATCGTGTTGCATGCTGAAGAAAATCATGAAACAGTGAATCATATTAGATCCTAATAAAGAACATATTACATCATATTGAAATGTCAATGAAATGCTGATGCACTCGAAAGTATTAACCGCTGTTGAGATAGCTGGCGAGATAAATTTATAGCCGCGCGAGATAGCTGGTGGATTATAATCCAGACGACCGGAGTTCGAACCCACATCGGAGTTTTCACCAAACATCAATCTGTGCCATTTTAAACATTCATATTCCACTCCCAACACAAGTCAATCAAACAATTATTATTTCTACAAACATAAATACTCATATATAAAAATGGCATATTCATCCAAACAAATTCGGTAAGCATTTGCCATGTATGTATATGGCCTCCACTTTTGCATGCATATGCCAGTTAGGCGCATTATATGCCAACCAAATTTTAGGGCATATGATGTTATATATACGCTTGTTATGCGATTTAATGTTTGCTGGGTACATCGCTGCCCACTTGCTTCGTTCGAATTTACCAGCTTCTATCGAACAAAATTGTTTGTTTCTATTCGTACAATCAAATTTTCGTGCGTACTCCGAGCCAGTGTCACCTTACCCTAAAGTGAGGCCGTTTAGTCACTAAGTTGGTTAGAGGAGCGGCATATGAAAACAGTACGAAAGAAAGCAGAAGGGGAATTATTTGCTTGAAGCGTGAAAGAGACAGACTGATCACGAGCGAGCTTGGGCACAAGCGTATTGTGTTTTGTTTACAAACAAAACACAGTAGACTTCCAATATGGCTGAAGAGTGGTTTTAGCAAGTTCGCCCACCTTAGGATATACTTCTAGGCACCTTGCTTTGTATATCTCACTCAGGGATGCCAGGTGTTTTTCTCAAATGTCTTCACATTGTACGAAAAAATGTCTTCAAGTGTCTTCAAATGTCTTCACAATCATATCGAAGGAAACTAAATTTCATAACTTAATTTTGAACAAAGTTTGATAGCTTATTCAATGTTTATTCTAGTTGGCATTGTTATATAGTGCATTTCATTAAACTTGCCTTGGGTTTTTGGACTTTATTTCAATAAATGCGAGCGAAGAATATATTCCGCAACTGAGAACTAAATTTGATGAGTTTAGAAATGATAATTGGCTTCATATACCGCTGATTGAGTGAGTATCGCCAAAGTTCTTCCACAAAAAGGGAACTGTGATAACTGAATTTATTTAATTCGGCTTTGAAGTTCTGTTTGTAATTCAAACCATATCCATAAGACTATAAAATCGTTTTGTGAAGTAATCGTTTGAAAAATCTAGTATAATATATTGTATAGATCCAAAATAATAAAAATACAATGTCACAATCATTCAAATTCTCGAGTGCAAACGAACTAATGTCTTCTAGAGACAATATGTATTCAAGCCGCTTTTAATTCTTCAGAATTTGAATTAGAAGTCGTTGAATTCATTCTATATACTTGTGTATTTTCTGCTTGGAAAAGCGAGCGAATGACACTGCGACAAACGCCCTACATCTTTCGACGATAATTTTAGCCAATAGTTAGAACTTTATGAAAATAATATCTCTCAAAAATTCACATACGCTATAATATACGAATTGTCTTCACATAGTTCATAATGTCTTCAAAATGTCTTCACAGTGAGTCAAATTTCTTCAAAATGAAGACATGTCTCCAAACTTGGCATCTCTGATCTCACTGATGGAAGACGATGTCAGATCAAAAATCAATCGATTTGTTTACCATCGTTTGCTAGTCGTGAAGTGGATGAGAAAAAATCGAGGGTCTGGAGAATTGTCGCCCAAATGGTGATTTTCAATCTGTTTGAATCGGCTGCGAATTTGCCGTTTTAACAATGGACTAGCAAGCGATAGTTTAAATATGAGCCAAAACGCGGATAGCACTCTCCTGGCCCAGGCTGTGATTTCAGCTGGACCAAGCAGAAGCACCGTCCAGGTGCCATTATCCGACTTGGAGAAGTCTTCCGCCAGGAAGGCACGCAAGGAGGCGGAGAAGGAACGGAAGCAGGCCAAAAGATACGAAGAACAGCTGAAGAAAATTCGAGGACCGAAAAGTCAGAAAATTCAGATTATTGACGAGAGTTTTCTCGAGAAATACAACAATGCGCAGACGTTGCCTTCAGGGCCAAGTCTTAAAACCAAAAAACGATCTAAGAAAACGCCCAGCGATGTGGTGCAAATTAACCTGTCCGACTGCATCAGAGATCGACTGTCTCTTTCGGAGAAGGCAGAAAATGGGCCACTAGGTGAGACAAAGACAATTCTGAAACCGGTCGTACCCATAGCTGTTACACAGCCAATCGTTCTACACAAAGGCAAGCAGCGAGAGGTCCCGAAGGATAAGAAGCTAACGAAGCTGAAGAAGGATATTATAAGTAATCGTAAATTAAAGCAGGAAACTAATAATTCTGAAGACGGTCAGCCGATTCAGGATGTGAATTATGAGTTGATTCGAATGAACGGACATTCGTCTGGAATAACTGAACAGGTGTTCCAGCAAAACGTAGCAGTTTCGCCGTTTCTCAAGGCGATCGAGCGTTGTTGTGCGAATGAGAATACACTCCCGCCGATTGTGGGCTCGGAAGAGTACCAGAATGGATTCCCGGCACTGCATGATACTGTTAAGAGTGTAGATAAAGTTAACCATTCCAGAACTTTTAGAACGTAAGTTGATTAGAGTGTGGATTTGTGTTATGACTAATGGTATTATGTTTAACCCGCAGGTATTGTGATCATTTCGTAACAGATGATCTCCGCAGCCAAACGGAAACACTGGTAACGAAGTTGTTTCAGTTCCAGACGAGTGCTTATGGCAAGAATCCGATCAAGGCGGTTAGCAACAAACGCTATTGCGTTGGTTTCAACGAGGTTCTCAAATATTTGGAAACCCACAAGCTTAAACTGGTTCTAATCGCTCCGGATCTGGAACCAAATGATAGTATTGATCAGCTAGTGGCGCGAGTCAAGGCCATGTGCAGACAAACCAAGGTCCCGTACGTATTCGGTGTGAAACGCAGGAAACTCGGTTTCCATCTAATGAAGAAAGTTCCGGTAAGTTGCTTAGGAGTGCTCAGCTATAGCGGAGCTGACGAAACGGTCAAGCAGATACTGGAAATTACCGAGCAGGAGCGAGTCAACTATCGAAACGCCACCGTTTAGGCACAGTAGATATGTGACAGCTATGCCATAACCTCTCGAGGCCAAAATTATATTCTAGTCAAAAATTCCGTACCATTCATCCTATGTCCCGATCTAAAATTGTGTGTGTGTGTGCAGTGTGTGACATACCCCAAACGTTCACCCTTATACATTCCTATTCCATTACGAATTTACGAATAATGAAAATGGGCATTTAAAGCTGTTTCGAATGCTCTACACTGCAAGTCAGACATGAGCATTTTGATACTCAAATGACTATGTAATGGAAAACAAAATACTCAGTACAGATTTTCAAAGTTGTACTCATGGTTGTTAGAATTGCAATATGCACCGAATATGCCGGAAGATTTCCTGCCGACAGAAAACCAATGCAAATTAGATCTACATTTAGGTGTCGTATCGTTGGTACACAAAGTGCAGTCATCATGTGAAGGGTAATAAAATAATTATTCAATAGTGGAATCGAAATTTAGTTGAACAATGCATATTTCGATGACATCCCGATATTCCAGATTGTGTTGATCGTTGATTTTAGCCTTCCAAAAGTGATTTCCGTGTTCGCCTCGCTAGGAATGTTTCCCATTCACTTATGAATTGCTGCCCCTTGAATTGTTCGTGGAATAGTTGATACTTCCACGAAGAAGGTTTCACGCGACCATCGCAGAATCCAGTGGAAGTATCTACCAATGACCCAAGACTTCATTATTACGTCCCTCGGACGGTGCGCACCTATCATCCACAACACATTGGTCGATGGAACAATTGGAGCTGGCGATCTAATGGAAACAATCATTCTATTGCTTAAAACAAAAAGTGTGTAATCAATTGGGTTATTGAATTGAGTCGCGGAATTTGTATAAAAAGATAATTGGAACAAGTCGATATCAGTTTCCTAGAGAGAAAATTTAAATCATTTGCACTAAACGTAAGCCTAATTGAAAGAAAACATTTGGATTGTAATTTACAGATTTACATTATTAAAGGAAATTTTAACCAATCAAAAATCCCTGTGGTGGTTTAATCTTTCGGATAACTTCCCTCCAGTTGGCGCGGCCAACATTCATACATGAATCCAAATAACCAATTTGGACAGCACACTGCTGTACAAGACGGGAGAAAACGGAAAGACTCACCTGGAAAAAGTATGTTCGGAAAAGTGTTGAAAGTGATGATTAATATGAACACACTCCGAGTGCGTACGATCGTCCGTATTTGAGTAGTCTGTAGTCGTGTGGCCTAAATAAACCGCTTACCTCATTCACCGAAGAAGACATCAAGCGTCACTACTGCCTTGCAACTTTAATAATCAACTTGCCTCTTAAAAACAAAGAAGATAAGATCAACTTGTAGTTGCTTCAACGAGCTCAGCCGCTCTAGTATCCACCGCACAACTACCAAATTCAATACGCCGGCATATCATATTGAGCGACCACTACCCTACACCTCAATCGACGAGAACTCAAGGCAATGTTGCCACCAAAGCCGCAAATACCATAAGAACTGTAAACATTGATGGCCTTGCTGTCGACCAGCTGGTATGGGTTTATCTGACAAGGTGTTATGATAAATCTAAAGTGAGTGACTTGAGCTGCCGACGTGTCACCAAAAGTGGTAAAATTGATCCCTAAAGCGACAGGTTACACCAGGACGCAATATTTACAGTGCTTTGGAAGCCCTGGAGCCACCCGACCCAGTCGTGCTGTTAGCTGGTTCCTGCAACCGAAGTCGTCCTGGCCCTGTGGTCGAGGCAAGTATCCCATTATTTGCGATGCTCTTTCTCTTGATGCTTCGTTAAGTTACAGCAGAATACCACAGGTCATTCGTGGAGTTTCTATTCCCGACGTCGCTGATGCCAACGTTTCAACGGGCCTATCATAACCTTGGCGGAATTACAACATCGTTAGCAAAGTACGCGATTGCATGCAGGGATGGCTGCTACGACATCTACGCGTTCACGGAAACGTGACTCAACGACAACACTATTTCAAGCCAGCCCTCCGATAGTAATTACACACTTTTCCGACAAGATCGATCGCCCTCTAACAGCAACAAAAGTTCTGGCGGTGGAGTTTTGATAGCTATTCGTTTTCGCTATAAGTCGCGGTTACTATCCCCTCCCGAAAGCTTGACGGTTGAACAATTGTAGGTGTCGATCAAAGCACGCGACTCAACGGTCTTCATCTGTGTGGTGTACATTCCTTCGGACCGTGTGAACGACAATACTCTAATCAAAAAGCATTTGTTGTCGCTTGACTGGATGGTATGGGTGCAAAGGACAGTTTGACGATACTTGGTGATTTCAACTTACGGGATGTTAGATGAGAGCAGAATACCCGCTGTTTTTATTTCCCCACATCTGACTCATCGACTGGACTCGTTTCCGGTAATCTGTTGGACGCTTATCGCACTTCAAGGCTTGGATAAAAGAGTGGAGTTACTAATCGTAATAACCGTATGCTTGACCTCTGCTTTGTAAGTGAGGAAATATGTTCCAGTTGCTCTGTAATACCAACTCCTACTCCGCTTGCGAAAAGTTGCCTGTTTCCCCCTTACTTTACTGGTCAGCATTGATTTTTGCGTACACCGTGATTACAAAAACATGACAGAGGGCATGTTATTCGACTTTGACAAAGCTAACTTCAGCGAGATGAATAATTTCCTCTCAAACATGAACTGGGAAGAAGAACTGGCTAATCGTGACGCTAACGACGCGACATCTACGCATTCGTGCATCATATTGTATGCTATTGATGTATTTGTACCTAAGCGAATTATCCGTAAATCTATAAAACCTGCCTGGTCGAAATTGGAGCTTAAGCGTCTGAAAAAACTGAAAAGAGTAGCTCTTCGGAAACATGCCAAACTTCATACGAAATCTACGAAAGCGCACTATTCCAAGATCAATTCGGACTACCGGCGACTAAACGATCAACTACATCAAGCGCATCCAACGCAGCTTCAACACCGTCTGAAATCTAACCCTAAGAGGTTCTGGCAACACTTGAATACTCAAAGGAAGGAAACAGGACTCCCCTCAAGCATGACTAACGGTTTAGTGGAAGCTGCCACCATTACGGATATTGCTAACGAACAAGCAGTCAGAACGTAGCAGCTGCTTCTTGCAACGTTCATTTTCGACCTTTTCAAGTGGATCGTTTTCTATTACCAGAGAAATGGTTATTGCAGTCGGGAATCAACTGAAAAGTTCAAAGGGTTCCGGTTCTTATGGCATTCCGTCCTCGCTGCTTGCCTGCTCTAGCAATAACTCCAGTCAACGCTTTAAATCTCTCCCTAGGGTCGGGTGACTTCCCATCCTGCTGGAAGAAATCCCACGTTCTTCCGATTCATAGGAAGGGTTGCAAATGGACTGTATCTAATTATCGTGGAAAGCCGCTTTAAGTGCTACATCAAAGCTTCTCGAGCTAATTATTCTCGAAAGATCGGTTCAAAACTTTGCCCACTGCATTTCGGTGGATCAGTATGGTTTCATGCCCAAGCGCTCGACGACTACCAATTTGGTACAGTTAACTTCTTTCATCATCTGTGAACTTGAACAAGGCCACAGACCTCTCTGCAGCATTCGATAAAATGAATCACAACATTGCTCTAGCTAAATATGACAGGCTGGGCGTTTACAACGACCTGCTCGCTTGAATATCTTTCTATTTGACTGGTCGGAGCATGTCTGTCAAAATTGGGGACTACGTTCCTCCTCCCTTCCCCGTGACATCTGGCGTTCCTAAAGGCAGCATTCTGGCGCCATTTTTGTTTCTGCTATACATGAACGACGTCAACCACTTACTGAATTGCCTTAAGTTGTCGTACGCCGATGAACTCTAGTTGTATTGTGATACGGAAACCGAGCGATGCTGATTTTCTACAGCAACAGTTGGAAGCTTTCGCCGAGTGGAGCCAACTAAACCGCATGTCACTCAATGCATCGAAATGCTCCATAATTTAATTCGGCAGACATCGTGCATTAATTCAACATAACTATGTTCTAAAGGGCACAAATTTTGAAACGGGAATCGACGGTCAAGGTTCTTGGATTACTACTTGACTACAAGCTTACATTCAAAGACCACGTCGCCTACGGTGTGTCAAAAGCCTCGTCTCTACTCGGGTTAATTTTCCGCTTCGCCAAAGAATTCAAGGATGTATATTACCTACAGGCTTTGTACTGCTCTTTGGTTTGACCTATATTGGAACATTCAGCTGCAGTGTGGTGCCCGTACTACCAGAATGAGATGAGCCGCATCGAAGCAATTCAACGAAAGTTTATCCGATTTGCTTTGAGACGTCTCCCTTGGTATGACACTCACAATTTACCCAGCTACGAAAGTCGCTGTATGCTAATACACCTGGAACGACTTGAGGCGAGACGTAACATCGCGATGGCATGCTTCATTGGGGACCTGCTTCAAGGCAACATCGACTGCACTTCGTTGTTAAGCTGTCTCAACATAAACAGCCGCCGCCGTAATTGACGCTCCCATGTTTTTTTTATACAACCGTACCTCACGAATAAATTATGGATTCCATGCAAAAGATATGCCGTGTCTTCAACAGATGCTACAATGTGTTTGACTTTGATGTTTCGCGTTACAAAAATAAGAGTTGTTTCTGTAGAATTTTGATTTAATATGTGTAGTGTAAGTTGTAATTTTTATGTCATTGGGTTAGTTATTTTATCTGTTGACAAATAAATTAAATCAAGTTAAATTAAAGACGTACTCAGGAAGCTGAGCTGTCTCGAAGCTTCGAAAGGAGCCGGACAGGATAAGCTGCAACCTTCTTCCATCAAGGCAAGACGCTTCTCTTCGGCTTTACCTTCTACTTTTTCATGGTATTGTTTATCAATCACTCGCGAATATACGATCGGATCAATCAAAGTGGAAAGAGTTGCAGCCGTCAATGATCTAGGTATCGTGCTCGACAACAAGCTAAAATTTATGGAGCATATTACAACAGTGACCGCTATGGCTTCTACCGTTCTCGGGTTCATTAGACGCCATACTCAGGCATTTAGATGAAGAATGAATGAAGAATTAGATAGAACTTTTGGGCAAGCTTCGAATCAGCACTCCGTGTAGATCAACCAGACAATAGGTTTTCCACCGGCAGACAGCGCGTTGTACTCTATACGGATAAAATAATCCTTTGGATGTTTGTTGTCAACGGTTTAATGATGTCTATTACTTGTTTGAATTTGATCTGATTTGAAATATGTTTAGCAGCCATTCCATGCCAAACCGATATAAAAGTTGTTAGATTTTCGTGAAAAGTGGTAGTTTTGTTCCTTATCGCTTTATTTTTTCACCTTTTTCTAAAAATGATTTTTTTCAAATATACTGAACCGGTTCAGGAAATAGACATATCAAAATAAAGCCAATACGCTAGTATTGTTTGAAAAAATAATACATCTGAGAAAAAAAAATCGGATTTTGTTTTGGTAATTATTGATTGTAATTATTTTTTATAGTTTACATGGTCTTGGTACCAAGGACGCTATATTTTTTAAGGTTTTTTTTCGAAAGCTGAGATTTTTTCACATAACATATCCGAATATCAGAAAGGTGTTTTCTTCGTTTTTAACCCTCCTGTACTCGTGTGCAAAATCATAACACGTATACTCGCGCACGGTGTCACAGACCGAAAATTTAACTTCTCTGTCATGTTGCCATTGTGCATTTTTCAGGCTTTATTGGCATTTATTTGAAGAAGATGATAAGATTGAATGAAAAAACTCAAAAAATATGTATTCTTCGTCTTTATTATGTTTTAATAGTCATCTTATTCAGCCTCCTCAAAACAGAATAATTTTTGATACTCCAACACAAATATCGAAATTCGAATTTTTCACTGTTATTGATTAAAAGTAAGCAACTGAATATAATTCATGGAAGTATAAAGAGCTATAAAATAACATTAAAACGTATTAATCGATTGTGGTTTCATTGGAGTAAGAATCAGAACAAAGCATAACTGCGTGCTCGAAACAAACATATTTTTTACATTTCATGCAGTTGTTGCGTGTTTTTCGGGTCTTTTATCGAAGAGAAGAATGTATAACAACCTTCTTGATAATTACCAGACGATAAAGGTTCTGGAATATAAAGTTTGCATATTTCTAATATTCTTTGTCTCTGTATTCTTGGTAAACTAAGAATAAATACCTTTTTTCAAATGGGGCATAAAAAGATGATATAAAAGGATTTCTAGTAACTTCCTTTTTTTCTTGTTTTCTTGTCGATATTGTTCATTGTAAAAAACAATATCCCCGAGACTGTAGTTGTTAAAAATTATTATAAGCCACCGATTAGTTTATAGTTTACTGTTTACAATTCTTCCACAAGTGTGTATATGTATGACCATTATATTTAGCGAATAACTATACGAAAGTCAAACATTTATATTTTGCTTTTGAACGCATGAATCTAACGACGAATATATCGGCGAATTGTTAATATATGGATCCGTTCAATCCAGTTACAAAAGGGACTGAAAACAAATAAGAATAGTCCGGTAATGACCTTATGCATTATATTCTATAAATATTCCACGCCTCTAACATTAATTTATACATTTCATTCAACAATATTCTAGAATATGAAAAAGGCACGTGTCCAAAAAAGTTACTCGCGTCGGTGTGTCAGACCGAAAGTGTTAAAAAAGTGGCACACGTCCCCTTTGTACCAACACATACGCTAAACGATGACGATACGCTAAACGATGACGAACGACGAATAACGAAGCTAGAGAGAATCGCAAAGCCGTAGTGTTGATATTTTCTGAGAAATGAACGAATTATTGATTTCTCGGTCTGACAGACCAATGCGCGAGTATAGGAGTGTTAAGTTATGATTTTTCAAAGTTCACAAGTTTTCAGTTTTCGTTCAATGTTCCTATGCGACTGGACTACATCTATGCCACTAGAATCCAATTTTTACGCAAGTGTTGTATCTTTTCAAAGAAGAACAACTCATTGGCTTCAAATTTACATATGGAACATCTAAATCGGCTAACAATTTCAAAAGTTATGTTTTTTTTTTGAAAAAAGTCATTTTTAGAAAAGGGGAAAAATCAGTCTAAGCACAAAAGGAACGACAGAAAAAAGACACACATCCATATTTCCGTAGGAACTTTGCTGCTGTTTTCACAACCAGTGCCTTCAGAGTAGTTGCAGAGGCTGTTGAGGATAAATTGCTTGGGGGCTAAACTAAGCTTTTTCTTTACATCAGCTGCTGCAGTTCAACCATTTTTGAAGAACCTATGTCACCTTTCCTTTAAGAAATCTGAAGTCCCTGAAGTCTGATAAACCTCTATCCTTCTGATGATTCGTTTCTGCCAGCAGTACCGATTTTAAACTCCTAGGATCACTAATCCAATTTCGTATGCGACAGAAACAACGGCTGACCAACCAGTAACCTAAACTAAGCGCTTGCGATATAAATTTATTCAAATCGATCCACAGGTTGAACCTCGAAGTTGAACTGTCCAGTGTATTACCAAAAAATGTTAATTGATTCTTTTGCGACAGGTTTGCGATGCTAGCAAATTCTATCAAATTGGCCAATGTGAGGATCATTAAAAGTTACACAATTTTTTTTAAATTTATAATTCAGACTGTTGAAAAACGTGAGTATTAAGAAATCTATTACTAAAAATAATAAAAATAACAAAAATGAAAATAGTCGCAGCCAAAGAAGATGCATGGAAAATCGCAGTCCTGGGTACAGTTCAAAACAACTGTAATTTGTCCATTTCCACTGAAACTCAGAATACAGACACAAGTCAGGTCGTGAGCTCATTTGGGCAATCTTCCTCAGCAAGTGGTAGACCCGAACCTGGAGGTAAAGTGGTCACCTGGTTGGGGCAAAGTGGTCACACGCATATATCATGCTAAATGGGAGAGATTTATGCGTTTTTCTTGTTCAAATTTGTTTAAATCATTATTGAAATAGTAGGTACATGTATGGAATATGAAGGGTCTTTTCACCTAGACATGTGACAGCTCTACTGAAGTACAGGGAGTCATGAAACTCATCGAACCTAAGGTGACTATCAATATGGCAGCTATAGTAGTGGCGTCGACTGGTGAGTGCGAGGGGTGCGGACCGCCCCCGGGTACACGATTTTAGCGATTCAGAAACACCCCTACATTATGAAACGGCTGACCAACCAGTAACCTAAACTAAGCGCTTGCGATATAAATTTATTCAAATCGATCCACAGGTTGAACCTCGAAGTTGTACTGTCCAGTGTATTACCAAAAAATGTTCATTGATTCTTTTGCGATAGGTTTGCAATGCTAGCAAATTCTATCAAATTTGCCAAGGTGAGGAACATGAAGATTTCAACAAGTTTTTTTGAGTAATTTTTAAGAATGAAAGTAGAAAAAAATAAAAAAAAATAAATTTTGGACACTCACTTCGAAAATTCGACGTCATTAGGTTGAGAAGTTGCAAAAACAGTTTACTGAATTTAACCGTGTAGAGCATTCGAAAATCAAAATTCGATACGCAAAGTGTCAGCAGTTTACAAACTTGGTGAATCTACACGTGCTTTAGTTAAAACAAGGTTCAGATCCAATTCTCGATTAGTTCGAAACATTTTTTTTTCAGTAATTTACATCCATGTACACGTGTATATGTAGCCCTCGAAACAGGAAACTAATAAAAACACCACATGCAGTATAACTGGATAAGGATACGAGAATGGATGTCATACAAAACAATAATTGAACAAAGTGTTGCACTAAAATAACATCCCTTCATTTCATTGATTAACGCAGCTAAATTATTAACCGCGCTGTCGGCCAACTACACTTAACCAATTGGCACTTTGAGATGACAAATCGATCGGTGAGTAGCAATATAAGTTCGGTCGTGTCCACCCAAATCAGCAGAGCGTCTATAATTCGTTCCACGCCAAACAACTGCGTCCTGCTAATGGCCGCGAAACCATCTCGGATGAGCTTGCTGGAATCGGTGAAGGCATTGTTTTACACTTCCTCCGTGCTGGGAGTGGTTCCGTATTCGTTACGGGAATTCTACTCGAAAAATGTTCTGAAAAGTTCGATTCTTGCGAACATTTGGGTAGTGGTCAATATGTGTAGCTACTCGGTGATGTTCCATTTATCGACCGATTACTACATAAGCGGGGACGGCAGTGGCCAAGGTGAGTGCCAAGTGAAGTTTAACTATCGAAAGTTTTCTACATTTTATTTCGAAGTTCAAAAATTATGGAATTGACTTTTATTGTAATCAGGCTATTTGTGAGTAAATGCAGATGTTGATAAGGTTTCTTTTTTACTGAATTTGGAAAGTCACAACTATTTACTGTCGTACAAAGATTTTAGTTTTGCGTAGATTGATGCAGTAATTTTTTCACGCTGTATGGATTATTTTTGGTTTTTGTTCTCCCAAATTGAAGCTGACTTGGTTAAAATTTTAGTCTTGAAAGTGAGTATAAGTCAGTGCATCTTTTGCAATTGAATCTGCAAAATTGTTCAGAAAACAATGAAAGGCACATGCTAGTAGGAACACTTCCTCTTTGTTTAGTCAATTAGTCAATAACGCTACTAACTAATAACGCTACTAACAATACTAACGATTATTGCTACATACTCATCCTTGGTATGTAGAAATAATCGTGTCCTGGTAGTTCACCTGGTGTGGCTTTCTTGTGTTTTTCATGGAAAGAGTTACTTCAAGGGGAAACTGGAATATTAATGAAGTAAGAGCGAAAACACATACAATATTCCGAAGATACTTATCTTAATCAGTTGTCTCTAAAAACGTTGTGGGTGTAAAGACATCGGTCACTTAAGCAAATTGGCATACTTGAAATATTCAAAAAAAAATTAGACTAAAGGGTGTGTTACATCAGATTGCATCACGGAAAAAACGCTGTAGAAATTCGCCCAGTAGACCGATTCTTTTGAAAATTTTGGACAGTAAAATAAAAACTATTAAACAACTTTTGGCATTTTCTTTTCATTCAAACTTCGAGCCCAAGCCCGTATGCTCGCACCTTCCTCTTTACCCCGTCCATAAGGTTCTGTACAACGTCAGGTTGTAGTTTTTTTTGAACAGAAATCCATTTTCTCTTGAAGTCCGCCTCCGATTTGACAACTTTTGGGTTCTTCCGGAGGGCCAGCTTCATAATCGCCCAATATTTCTCTATTGGGCGAATCTCCGGCGCGTTGGGCGGGTTCATTTCCTTTGGCACGAAGGTGACCCGGTTGGCTTCGTACCACTCCAACACGTCCTTTGAATAGTGGCACGAAGCGAGATCCGGCCAGAAGATGGTCGGGCCCTCGTGCTGCTTCAATAGTGGTAGTAAGCGCTTCTGTAGGCACTCCTTAAGGTAAACCTGCCCGTTTACCGTGCCGGTCATCACGAAGGGGGCGCTCCGCTTTCCGCAAGAGCAGATCGCTTGCCACACCATGTACTTTTTGGCAAACTTGGATAGTTTCTGCTTGCGAATCTCCTCCGGAACGCTGAATTTGTCCTCTGCGGAGAAGAACAACAGGCCCGGCAGCTGACGAAAGTCCGCTTTGACGTTGGTTTCGTCGTCCATTACCAGGCAATGCGGCTTCGTCAGCATTTCGGTGTACAGCTTCCGGGCTCGCGTCTTCCCCACCATGTTTTGCCTTTCGTCGCGGTTAGGAGCCTTCTGAACCTTGTATTTACGCAGGCCCTCCCGCTGCTTGGTCCGCTGGACGAATGAACTTGACAAATTCAGCTTATTGGCGACATCCCGGACCGAACTTCTCGGATCACGTCTAAACTGCTTAACTACGCGCTTGTGATCTTTTTCACTGACGGAGCATCCATTTTTGCCGTTCTTCACCTTCCGGTCGATGGTTAGGTTCTCGAAGTATCGTTGGTTTAGTACTCTGCTGACCGTGGATTAGACGATTCCCAGCATCTTACCGATGTCCCGATGTGACAACTCCGGATTCTCGAAATGAGTGCACAGGATTAATTCACGACGCTCTTTTTCGTTCGACGACATTTTTCCAAATTTACGAAAAATTGACAGTGAAGCATGGCCAACGTGATCTATACACTCTTATCTGATTATAAGCGAAAGCTGAAGATATAATTCCTAAAAATTAAATTTCTACAGCGTTTTTTCCGTGATGCAATTTGATGTGACACACCCTTTACTTTATGAAAAGGGCCAAAGTTTATTTCTATTTTTTTTATAAAAAAATATAACTCAAAAACTATAATGCCAAAAAAATTTTGGTCATATAATTAAATGTAGGAAATTGTTCAAATTTTCATAAAAAAATATTTTTTTTTTAATTACGCTGAAAAAATATTCTTTTCAAAAGTTGAAATTCATTTCTCTCAAAAACGTTTTTTCTGAATATGTAAAAAAAATCAAAATATGAAAAGCTCTTTCAATCTCCAACAAGTCATCAAAAGATGGGTATTTTTGCAGGGAAAAAGTTTTCCAAACAACTGTTTCATGTTTCCTTTGAAAAAATTACAATTTATTCTAATTGTGTTCAGAAGCAAGATAGCGATATAGTGTATCCGAAAAAGTTTTAGATCTTAATAAATTAAAAAATTATACATAAACTATACTATACAGCATTTTTTCGCAGAACGGCAACAGAAAATCCGAGCCGAAACTATAGTGGAATGGCGACAATAGCAATCGTTGTGGAACAATTTTTCATTTTCAATTTTCTTCCGACGTTTTCACCACTGGAAAATACTTTCTTCACATGTGCTGCAAATTGCCGTCACTTTTTATCCGGAAACAATGCTAAAATTTACGAAAATTATGTCACAAAAAAGTCCGAATACACTGCTGAATTTATACAAGCTCTTTTATTGGAAAAAGTTATGAAAATTAATACGTTTTTCATTATTCTGGATATAACTTGCATCGAAACAACTTTTTTAGTAGTCCTGAAAAGGGTCGATGCATGGTTGTTTAGAAAGAGTTGACATATCGCCCGTAGAACGAACGCTGAATCTAATTCGTAGTGGTATACGAATATTGTAACTCGCCGATACATAAGATGAATTTCATGCAAACTCGGCTTGCCGACTTGTAACATTTTGGGTGTAAACACATGGGGCTTTTAAGCAAATTTGTATACTTGAAATATTAAAAATATAATCAGACTACTTTTTGAAAAGAGACAAACATTTTTTCCTGATTTTTTCAAATCATTATAACTCAAAAACCATCATAACTACAAAATTCTAGTCAAAGGGTGAAATGTAGGAAATTGTTTAAATTTTCATAAAAAATACCAAAATTTTGTTAAAAAAAATTTCGCTAGAAAATTATTTTAACAAATTAATATATATTTTCTCAAAAACATATTTTTTTAAATTCTCAAAAAAAAAATATGAATAGTCCTTACGATTTCCAACAATCGTCTATACATCGGAAGAAGGGCACTTTTGTAGGGAAAAATGTTTCTAACAACAACTGTTGAATGTTTTCTTTGAAAAAATTACAACTAATCATAATTTGGTTTAAAGTCAAGATAGTGATATAGTGTATTCGACAAAGTTTTAGATGTGATTAAAATATGAACTATTGTCGAATACGGCAACTTTCTATTTTTCATCAAAATTAATTCGTAGCGAAACTAGTTATTAACGTTAACTTTATTTCATAAAATCGTTACATGTTTTCTGATTTCGCACCCTTACTGAAAGACGTAGCCCTACGTCAAAATCCACTTTAAAAATTCATAACAAAAAAAAGACGGGTGGGTAATGTCGGGGACATAACCGGAGAGACGTAGGATTATACAAAGGGGACAGCTTTTGTTAAATATATATTTTAAATATATTGTTTTATTTTCTTCTCCTATGTGAATACCTACTATACCTATCTACCTGAAAAATGGATTAGTTTACTGTTTACTCTTTATGAATATGTTGATGGTTCTGAAAAGAACTTTTGGTGTTGTGTTTTTGTTATCACTCGATATTCCCATCTTGTTCGGTTAAACCTTCCTGTTTAGCTATTGCGTTTGCCACTCGCCACAGCTTTCACAGTTGGAAAATTTCTTCCCATCCAACTTGGGACATGTTGTTCAGTAAATTACATTTAATGCAACGTGCCGGAGAAACACTTTGCCACTCACTGAAACTAATTGTTGCCTTGATGAGCGCCGAACCGAAGCTGCTCTGTTCTTGATGTGGGTTTTCTGATTGTCGTGAGCAGCTTTGCAAGCCAACTCGAGCACTCCGACGGCAGAAACTCTATAATCGCTGTTAGGTATACTGGTGCTCCGGCACCAATCCGTTCGGCCTAGTTACCCTTGCGGAGCAATCAGTGAATGCGACCAACAAGGAACTGGAAACCTGCACGGTTCGAATGAGACTTTGCCTTTCCCTTAACTTGTCCTCCTTTGTTACGTCCACGATGCCGATGCCGTACAACCACACGGGTTTACGGTTTGAAAGAAAATAAGATATTTTTTTGGGGTCCTCGTGTTTTATACTCTAGCGGTACACACTCACAGGATAGAACCAAAACGGCAGACTCAGCCAGAGGGGCGAGTCCAACGAGACGAACGAATGAGCGTTAAAAGGGAGCGATGGCAAAAAAACACATTCATTACGATTTGTTCGCTCGTTGGATTCACATGCAGGCTAAAAAGGGTCCTTTACAGGATCACAAAATTATTTTCAATCTAAAGAGTTTATTGTTTTGTTATCACTCGATATCCCCATCTTGTTCGGCTAAACCTTCCTGTTTAGCGATTTGTTGCCACTCGCCACAGCTTTCACAGTTGCAAAATTTCTTCCCATCCAGCTTTGTGACATGTTGTACAAATCGCATATTTAATGCGACGTGTCGAAGCACCACTCAGTGTCGCATTGGAGGCGATTTTAACCTGTAATTGAACATTTGCGATGACAGTGGTACAGTGTCGACTTTCAATGTGGGGTCATAATTTGGATCTCTATGTTTACAAAAATGTCCAACTAAATAAATCACATTACATGTCCGTCCAATTAGCTAAATGTCGAACTAATTGTAAATTATTGTACTTTCAATCTGGAAACAATTTAAGAATTGGTGAAAATTGAATCAAGACGGGTCTATGGTACTAGGTGAGGCCGTTTCGTCACTAATTTGGTAGGGGAGCGGTATATGAAAACAGTACGGAAGAAAGCAGAAGGGGAATTTTTTCCTTGAAGTGTGAAAGAGACAGACTGATCACGAGCGAGCTTGGGCACAAGCGTATTGTGTTTTGTTTACAAACAAAACACAGTAGACTTCCAAGATGGCTGAAGAGTGGTTTTAGCAAGTTGGCCCACCTTAGGTATACTTCTACGCGCCTTGAATTGAATAATCAGGAAAGTCCCCAACTATCAATAAGCTCAGAACAACTGCCAAATTCACATACTCATCAGATCCTGGCAAACAAATTATGAAAACATCAATTTGTGTTTTATTATTATTTTGGATAATGTTTTAGAAAGCATTGAACTTTATTTCCTAAACTCCTTTTTGGAAGGTTTAATGGCCCTGAAAAGCGCCTTGTTTTATGGAATGGCTCCAATTTAGAAATCTTAGTACTCGTGGTTTTGAAAAAAACCATTTCGAACGTCCTCGATGCCGCCTTGTTCTGGATTTGCCACCAAAGCAGATTATAAAAAGAACAAACTTTTTTCTTCTGCTACCTGCTGCCGTTTTGCGATTGCGTTTGCCACTCGCCACTCGCTGCAACTGCCTGTTGTCTTGATGCCCACTGAACCGAATGTGTTCTGTTCCGAATACGGGTTTTCTTATCGTCGCGAGCAGCTTTGCTAGCTAACTCGATCACTTCGGCGGCCGAAACTATGTAACGCCGGCTAGGTGGACTGGTGCACTGGTACTAACGCGCTCGGCCTAGCTACCCTTGCGGGGAACTCCAGATCAACAGCGTTCGAGCGGGATTTTGCCTTTCCCTTCACTTTTCCTCCTTTATCGTGTCTAGACATGGCTGTTTGAGTTGGTTTGTTGATGTGTTGTGATGCGAACCGATGTGGTGTACGGTTTGAATGAGAATGATCGTTACAGCAGCGGAGCGGGGATTTTTGAGCTGACTGGCTGGCTCGAGAATTACGCATGTGTGAGACTGCGACCAATGTTTCCCTCATTTTTTTTCTTTTTCCTTTCCAATCGTGCTTCATTCTATTTCGCTGCTGCTCTGGTTGCCCGTTTTGGTCGGTACGATTTGAGGAGCACAAAATGGACCAATCAAAAATGGGCACATAGTGCATTTGGACAATGCTTGATATTTCACAATTATTCAATTATTTATCTCAATAAAAATGAAATGTTATTCGTTATGATAGATGCGTAGATATATTTCCTATCAATTGATGCAAAAACCTTTGCGATTATGGATTTGAGTCAATTTTCATACATTCGCACATACTTTTGCAATTCTTAGAGAAATAAAAACCATTATTCTGAAAACGGATAGCAAACCTTTACCCGAATTCTCGAGTTATAAGCGTTCCAAATCTTGCATTTTTTCCTACTTGTTGAGAGCCTAGATTTCCATTTCACCCCCTATATCTTCCGGTTAGACGTAGTCCTACGTCAAAAACGATGTGATGATGCAAATTTAAGATCTTCAGTATCCGCGTTGACGGCATTGAACTTCGTATTACGAAATAGGGGAGTAGGCATGACAATATGGGTTTGCAGAAGAAATGACGCACTTTTGAAATTAAAATTATGAATGAAAATTGTTTTTCCCAAATCAAATTAGCACTTCATGGATATTAAAATCACTTTTGATTGCAAGTAGTGAAAAAATATCATACAAAAACTGTGTCGAAAGATGATTTTATATTATAATGGTGAGCTTTGGTGAGAATATCAGAAAACCCATAGAAAATAGTTTAAATTAGGGTCAGAACAACGTACTTCTAGAAGGTAAATAACGCCAAGAAAAAAAATTCATATAAATTGTAACAATTTAAAACTGTTTTAGGGCCGACTAATCTGATAGAGAATGTTTAGCCTCACACAAACTAATGTCGTATCTAGATGTCGGCACCATTCTGCCGTCAACGCGAATGGAATATGACCACCGTGAACGTCAATCACCTTCTGAAGGGTTGTATCTCATTCAACCGAAGCACATTTACCAGAATGTATAACACATACCCGAATGACATTCACCCGATTGTAAAAAATACCCGAATGCTACGTTTACCCGAATGTAACAAATACCCGAATGAGGCCCGAATGCAACATTTACCCGAATGGAATGTTTACTCGAATGAAGATGGAAAAATTCTGACAAATCAGATTATGATTTTGTCGAATCTCCTGTTACGAAGTTACGAAGTAAAATGAGAAATTGTAATGAAGAAAGTCGAAAAAAAGTTGAAGACTTCGCTGTGTCATTTTTAGAAATTAATGTAGGCACAATTGACATGCCGTCTTCTTTCCTTTCCGTTTTGCTCTTTAATAGATCATTCAGAAATGAGCATGGATTATGAAATATTTATTAAGCAGGTAACTTTAAAATAAGAAAAAAATACAGTGATACAAACTCGTAGTCGTACTCCACCATGCAGATCTCTTTTCCCTTCTTTTGGAAGTCGAAAACAGGGTTTCGGAACATTCTATTTAGATGAAGTCATAGTGTCATATAAGAGTTAAAAGGTTTGCTATCTGTTTTCAGAATAATGGTTTTTATTTCTCTAAGAATTGCAAAAGTATGTGCGAATGTATGAAAATTGACTCAAATCCATAATCGTACTCTGGTTGAAATTTCAACTCGCTCCATAAGGTGTTGATCAATTTCAGGATTTCATCATTAGTATGGTATCACATGTTCATTGCAACTATCTTTAGCTGTTTTTAGCCGTTATCTACGAGTTTTTTGGTGTACTTTGAAGGAATATTCATCCATTTTTTGATCAAATGGTTTTTAAGATCTTTATTTTTAGAAATTTGATGGTTTCTGGATTTCCAACACAGATAACTTCCATATTTTTCAACTGAGATTGATGCTGGGAGATTGGGGAGAAGTATCAATAACTTTTGAACAATTATAATGTAACCATGTGTGAACTATATGTGACTTGTGCTTAGAGCCATTGTCTTGGAAAAACTTGAATCCTCGATTCAATCTCATTTTGTTCACACTTTGCTTCATGTTTTTCTTTAGGATGTTCAGGTAAACATTCTGATTCAATACACCATCGATGAAAATTAAATTGAATCAAAAAAAGTTTGTGCCGAGGAAGAACAACTTGAATTCTCGACCACAGACGGAAAAACCGTTCAACGGCAAAATAAATCAGTAACTCAAATTTCCATTTTTCCAAACAGCAAGAAACACATCAATGTCTGACTGGGAAGATGTTATTCCCGTAGTTGAGTCGAAATTTAATATCTTTGACTCCGATGGTTGTCGCTTAGTATCGAAGAAGCCAAACGATGAAGTGAACGTAAAAAATTGAAACCAACGTATAAACATGGTGGTGGTGGAGGGATGGTATGAGGGTGCATGTAGAGGGTAATTTGGTTTTCATCTATGGTGTATTGGGTCAGAATGTTTAGTTGGACGAATATTCCTTCCGAGTACACCAAAAAACTCGCAGAAAACGGCTAAAGGCAGCTAAAGATAGTTGCAATGAACATGGGATACCATACTAATGATGGAATCCTGAAATTAATCAACGCTTCATGAATCGAGTTGAAATTTCAACCATAGTACGATTATGAATTTGAGTCAATTTTCAGACATTCGCACATACTTTCGAAATACTTAGAGAAATAAAAACCATTATTCTGAAAACAGATAGCAAACCTTTTAACTCTCATATGACACTATGACTTCATCTAAATAGGATGTTCCGAAACCTTGTTTTCGACTTCCAAAAGAAGAAAAAAAGAGATCTGCATGGTGGAGTACGACTTCGAGTTTGTATCACTGTAAATAAAAATGTGAAAAGAATGAATAAGAAAAAAAATAGTACTTACGTATTTACCACCGCAGTTCTTATTATGAATTTATTATTTCGTGATGAAATTTATTCTGAGATCAATGTAATGGGGATGAAGTGGGTTTCCGGTAAATGTGACACAATTCTTCTGAAAACGTTTGGGCATGCTTTCCATCAAATTCTACAGATGTTGTGCGTTAATCTCCTTCTAGGTTCTCGATGCTGTGAAGTACCTGTCCTTGTTCATTACGTTAGTTTTGTCCACCTTATTGTCCCGAATAGTCCACAGATTTTCAAATAGGGTTCAAATCTGGACTTTGAGCAGGCCATTCCAGAACATTCATCTACTTATCTACTTAGATTTGAAAAAAACCTTTGTTTTTTTGGCAGTATGTTTAGGATCATTGTCCTGTTGCAAAATGAAGTCTTTGCCTACGCCGGTTTTTGCAACGGATTCACGAAAAGTTTCATTGATGGTGTCAATGTAGGCGTCAGCTGTCATTATGCCGTTGGTTTGAGCCAAGTTTACTACTCCGACCCAGGCAAAGCAGCTCCAGTCCATGATGTTTCCACCCCCGTATTTTACCGTAGGCTGTAGATAATGATCTTGTAGCGTTTCACCTGATTTTCTCTGAACTCTCACTCGTCGTTTTTGATTGAAGGTCTCAAACACGGAATTTAGAATTAGTATTCTATAACCTCTCTGGATTAGGACCTGGATTGATTCTGTAATCTGTATTTGAAATCTGAAAGTTATATTTGAAATTCAAAATTCGTCTCGGGAATCCGATGTGCTTCAATTGTTCTCAATACCTTTCAACGTAATTGTTGAAACTAAAATCCACTATGATGTGTATTGTGATCCACCCGAATAATAGTTGCCCGTACACGGAGACGTTAGAGGGAACTGACAAATTCTACGAGTTCGAGTTCTTCGAATCTGATCACACCGGATTTCCGCATGAACTAGCGCTTTGTTAAACTTGACAGTCTGATGGTATGATTGTGAAATACAGAACTTGTCGAACTGTATTATTATCCTTGACTTAAGCTTGTTACGATACAAAACATGTTACTGTACTTGTACCAAAACATTCAAAATGTATTATTGCTGTTTAAAATTTATACTCACACAGGTACACTCACAAACGCAATCGGGATTCTCATCAACTACATGGAACCGTTGATGATGTGTATCGACCTTGTGGCCTCAATGATCAACCAGAAGACGCTGATTGACTGTGTGAGCCGGCTGGAACGAGTCGATCTGAAGTTGACCAGTGAAAATATCATCGTGAATAATGCGGGCGTTCGACGCTACACGAATATTCTCCTGATCCTCGCCTTCATCTTCGAGTTCCTGCTGACAACGTACAACTTCATCGTATTTGCTGCAGAATATACGCTGCTGTCTCTGATGTGGTTTATAACGGCCTTCCCCACGGGCATCAATTCGGTTAGTCGAATTTGGTTTTTCGTACTTGTATCGGCGGTGCGACATCGGTTTCAAGCTATGAACAGCCACATGGACGAACTTGCAGGTCTACTCGAGGAGCACAACGAGCGCTGGGAGGATGAGCGTGAGTTTGAGAAAACAGCTATACCCATGAATTATCTGGAGAAGGAAATTTTTACGATCCGCAGTCACCGCAGGGGTATCATCCATCCGGTTCAGCCGATGAAGAAAGGGGGTACTCCAAAGATAATCAATGTGTTGCCAATCGAGAAAATAGGCCGTGGTGAGAAGGCAATTTCCCAGAAGCGGTCGACGTTTGATTTCCTTTCGTTTGAAAAGTACATGAAGATCGACGAGAAGCTGGATAAGAAAATGATTTTAGTGTGCCGAATGCACGATGAGCTGTGTGAAATTGGCAAATGTGTGAACCAAATGTTCAGCTTTCAGATGTTGGTGTCGATGGCTCATGGGTTTATGGTAATAACGGCTCAATTCTACTTTCTCTATTGTGCCCTTTCCGGGCAGCCGGTTCCAATTTTGTTCCGAACAGCCCAGGTGGTACAGATCTCCGTGTTGCTGATTGCGTACATAGCTATGAAGTGCGTTATTTGCATCTATGTGTGTTGGAAAACTAAAACCGAATCGAAACGTACCGGCGTGTATATGCATCATCTTGCTAACATGGTGGACGAAACACATTTCTATCAAATAGTGAACCATCTATCGTTGAAGCTTTTGAACCATCAGTTGAATTTCAGCGCTTGTGGTTTCTTCGATCTGGATATGACCACGCTCTATGCGGTATGTATTGGAAAGTAAATCAAAATTTTTAAATTGATTAATGTTTTCCGCAGATAACTGGAGCTATCACTAGCTATTTGATCATCTTGATTCAGTTCAACTTGGCCGCTCTCGGAAAGACGGGAAACTCGACGGAGGGTCTTAATGTTACAAGTACTGCTGTGCCGCTATTGAACTTAACTTCGACGATCAGCACTGCACTGAGCACTTATGTGGCTAATCCGTGAGGTGTGAAACCATAATATCAATTATATGTATCGATGTAAAGCTCTATATGTTATTCTCTTTTATCTCTAGAAAACGTTGATCAGAATATGTGTACTATTATCCGTGTGATTCTTTCTTTAATGAGCATTGCCGAAAGCCTGTATTATAGTGGATTCTTGAATCGTGAATTTTATCGGATAATACAACAAAAGAGAAATTGAATTGAAAAGAACGAAGCTGAAACCGAAGGTAAGCAAGCTGGGTTTAATGACCCTCCGATGAGGGTGATTCGTTGAATTTTTTTTAGGTGACTCATCACACTAATAGTGAACAGAATCTTCATATTCTTTTCAAGAGGTTTTGGAGAATTGTTCTGATCTTAAATTAGATGGTTAAGTCCTTCAACATTGAATTTGAATTTTGCTTTTCACCTCAGTGACTCGAACAAGGAACAAAGATAAAAAACCCTGTGTTGAAGGTCAACTACAGTTCTAGTATGTAAGTATCTTAGTTTAAATTTTTCGTGAAACCTGTCAAATCTTGTTCTTAAAATTGCATCTACTATCCAAAAAGTAAGCAGAAACTGTCATTCACACAACCCGCTCTAAGGGTGGGTTTAGACTAGTGATATATTCATGTGAAGAAATATGATGAGATTTATAGAAATCGCATCGACCGTTTACACTAGCGTGAACTTCTATAATGAATATATTCATATTTTCGGTGAATTTATTCACCTGAAGTAGAACTGCATCCAACTTTAGTGATTTCTCACCAGTGAGAAATTCACAAGCGTTTACATATGCTGAATTTATTCAAGTTATATATACCTCGAATAAGTGTATCATATTTATTCTCATCCGTTTACACCTATTTCCAGGTGAATAAATTCATCTATAGCTATAGATCTCCCTAGTGTAAACTCGCCATAAGGAGGAAGATTCTTTGTGCGTTAAGTTGGTGCAAATGTCTTCAACATCTGATAGAAAATGTTGGAAAGTTGTGTCTCACACACAACTGTCTAATTGACGTTGGATTACGTTGCGATATTTGTTGCATGTTGATTTTGAATATATTCGGAAAAAACGCCGCAGTCGCAGTTGAGCACTTGTAGTAATGGCCTTGCCGCTACTGACTTCGACCTGACTTTTTTTGAGAAGCTCAGTTTATTTTAAAAATATGATTAAATTATTTGTTTGTGTTTCGTCATTAGTTAGTCCGGTGTCCTTTGTATGTTGGCTATCCAGTAGAAGGTACAGAACTTACAGAAATGGGCGACTCATTGCAAGAGCATTGAGGTTTTTCGTTCCTATGCATAAGGTAAGAATGAGTGAGCTTAGTGCGGCCGATTCGGAGACGGGTGATAAGCTGTATTTCTTGTTATTTCTATCATACCAAGAAGGAGTGATGTTTTTAATTTCTGAAGAAAAGTTGGACTACTGTATCTCCAAGCTATATCCCAACTTAGGAGGATCTTTTTATCCTAAGGTTCACATAAGAACGAGTAGAGATTGACTCTATTAAATTCCCATTCCAGTTTAATAATGGAAATGTGCCTGGAGAATTCGTATTACTTATCGAAACGGAAGTCATTATGGTTATTTTCACTTTCGGCTTTTCGGGTTTGGAAAAGACGTTCATAGCTATGGTTGGACGTGGTTGAGGCAAAATGTTCTCTAAGAGCTTCAGCCAGGTTCTATGGACAACAGTGTATTGACCATTGATTAGGAAATTATATTGATTTCATCGTTTTTTTGCCGTTAGGCCTTCCAAATTCACTCCATAACTCTTTTAATGTCGTTTGATGTCTTCAACAAACTTGGTCCAATTGTCCTGTTTGGTTTTTACTATGTCAGACCTAGCTTCGATACGAGCCTTCTGGATTTCCTTCAACAGAGTGGCCGTGAGCGGAACTCGCTTCATGAACGAAAATTTGAGGTAATCCAAATGCATTAGCTACCTCCAAAGCAGGTCTCCACCCCAAGAAAATCGTGCTCTGTGTCTGGTGGGATTAAAATTGAATTTTATATTATGATTATATATTTTATAATGTGGGAGATTTTTTTTAGCGTTATTTAACCAGTGATCAACCCCTTGGATAATGGGAAAGCTTGACGTGAGGAACCATGGGAGTTGAGGAAGTATAGTCAATAGTTTTTAACCTGTCGAACAAATCGGTCGTTTTATTTATCGTCTCGTTTGTCTTTTTGACCTGTCCGAATTCCATCCCTTAAATTGGTGACCCCGACGCTAGTATTTGGTCAAGAATTATACCAGGTCAGCTTGAAGAAATAAACCCCGTGGCGTCGTTCGTAGTTGTGAAAACGCCTGTTTGACGAAGGGTTACGTCTTTCATATTTGAACCAGGGTGTAAGTTGAGGGTTTCGAAAATGAAAGCGTTACCTTTGGAGTGCAAGGTTTTGAACGTAAATACCTCTTTGCCGGCTGAAGAGGGTGGTGTGATAATCAATGCATTCAAATAATGAAATTTCTAAGAGTTATATGATTGTTACTTATTGATCCAAAAACTTATTTCAATAGCTCAAAAAGTATTTTGAAAGCAAACTATTGAAAACATAAAAAACTGTATACAAATCCACTCAGTTTGATTGTTTTATTCAATCATTATTTTAATCAATAATTCAATCAATACACGCAAATGATTACTAAGCCAACGGTAGTCCTACTTCAACCTTGCGGTTATATCATAGATATAACCCAGTCATAGTTTTTTAGCGAACGCAGTTTCTCCGCCAAAACGACTGAACAGTCAGTCGGGCGTTTAGTCGCTATCTCCCTCTACCGACTCGACTATATCATTCCATTCTTCCCAGTCAAATTGTACTCATTGCGTTTTGAAGTGACTTCCTCCAAAACGAATTCGTTCCTCTCTTTCTCTCCCATGCACGTTTGCATGCATCGACGTTTGAGTTCACCGTAGTTTGACAAACGCTACAGGTGAGCTAGATTTTTTGTAGCGTACACGAAAACTACTCACACGTATAAAATAACGTGCAGTGTGTGTGCGCGCTTTTTTGCACGCCTAATACTAACTAATACTAATGCGAGGACCTTTATAGCATACTTGATAAATGTCTAAGTTCGTTGGTTTGAGTTCACGATGGGTAGAAAAAAAACCGTCCATTGATGGGGTAACTACTTTTTTGCATCAGGAATCAAGTTTTCGTTCCTCTTTATATGGAAGTGCGTACGCGTGTACAAAATTAGTATCAGGGGGAAATGGAAATGTGGATTGAAGTCAGTTGAATGAAGAGGCAGATTTGTATTCATTAGTCGAGTCAGTTAAAATAACCACTGACTGGACTAGTTCATCCTCGCTAGTCAGCGCTGTTCAATTCATTTTCTAGTCAAGTCATTTTTTGTTGGCGGCGACTGCCGAAGCAGTTCTAGCCGAAGCGAAGCTACTGGGAGTAGAGTCGGTCCTCATTTTTCACCTTCGAAGATTTCGGGCCCTGGCTGTAACTGTTATTGCTAGAGTAAGTCGAGTTCATGGGTTATCTGGTTAGTAATAAAGGTGTCCTACCGTTACCAGACAGCATGAAAGTGGTGACTGATTTCTCACTTCCGATTACTGTAAAAAATTTAAATCATATTGAATAAATATACGATCTTTCATGAAGTGCGTATCTTGGAATCATCATGGTGTAATACTTTGAGAGTTATTGGATACTAATGAGACAGTCGATCGACTTAACATAGTGCCCAAGTAGTTAGGTAGATCCAATATCTCAGGTATTAGGAAAACAATTTCTTGTTGCACGATAATGATATTTATTGTCGTCAATCTATTGTAGATCGATACATTCTTAGAACTATTTAAAATCTTAACTTACTTCAAACTAAAGAGAGCTGGCTGGAAATTATCCGTTTAAATCAAAAGAGGATTTTAACAAATTACATACAGGCAAACCTGTTTTTGTGTGGTCCCTTTTCGCAGTGATTCCCCGTTTGTGCGACTCTTTTTGTGCGATTTTATTATGACATCGGGTCTTGAATCACACAAACTAATCGCACAAATAATAATATTGCACCTAAACAGTCACACAAATAAAAAATCGCACAAAAAGCTACCGCACAAAAACAGGTTTTCCTGTAATCAAAAAAAAAATTATTTATATATTTCGTCAAACCAGCGTAGACTAAATATACTACCCAAATATTACAGAGAAATTTAACTATATCTTATTCCATTCAGATAGCTTTTGAGCATTGACCTTGACATGGTTACATCAATCATTTTACTGTGTTCGTTACAGAGGCTCATCATACGATTAAGAGGACTGTATTTGGCATAATCTATGTAAAAAATGTTAGGGTTTCTTCTTCTTCTTCTTCTTCTTCTTCAATGGCACTAACGTTCCTAGAGGAACTTCGCCGTCTCAACGTAGTATTACTTGCGTCATTTTTTATTAGTACTTAGTTGAGATTTCTATGCCAAATAACACGCCTTGAATGCATTCTGAGTGGCAAGCTCTAGAATACGCGTGATCACAGTGCAAGTCGGAGGAAATTTCTTTGACGAAAAATTCCCCCGACCAGAACGGGAATCGAACCCGAACACCCGGCATGTTAGTTATGACGCTAACCACTCGGCCAAGGGAGCACCCAATGTTAGGGTTTCACAGGTGCCTAATGGGTACGTAAAAATTTAGGTTTCTTCTGAGTCCACTCGTTGTGATATGATGTCAATAATAAATAGAACAGAGTTCCGACGTTCTTTTATGCTTTTAATCTTGATTAGCATACAGCGTACTTCATATGGAGGGAGATGATATAAAGACCAGCCTAGTTTACGAAGTGCAAATGATAAACATTGTTTTTTGTACAGATCCAATTCTGTCTTCGTGTGAAGTTATGTAGGGGGACCATACAATACTACAGTACTCGAGAATTGATCTGACGTATGTAACATACAATGTTTTTATTGTGTATGGATTCTGGAAACGGTAGCTAAAGCGTTTGATGAAGCTCTACATATTATTTGCTCTATGGATGATTGTATTATAATGATCAACGAAGGTTCGTTTCGAATTTAAGACCACGCCTGAGTCTCTTACTCGTTGACATCTATTTATGGATTGATTTTCCAGCCTAACACTATTGTTCAATGGTGTTCTTCTTGTAAAATACATCAAAGTGCATTTTCTCACATTGAACTGTAATAAACTCTTAATGCACCAATTATAAAAGATGTCAACTTCATTTTTGAATGTTTGAGAGTCTTCTTCATTCTTTATTTCCATATTGGCTTCATATCATCTGCCTTAACATAAGTGCCTTAACACTGTTAATAAGAACGCAAACGTGATTAACAAATAATATGAACAATAGTTCGGATGTAATAAATATTTGGTTGGTTTTGAAATTTTCCCATTAAATTTTACTATTTGCGTGCGGTCAATCAAATATGATTCTAGCCATTTCAATAGCTTGACAGCTATCCCTGTTTTTTGAAGTTTAAGAAGAAGTAAGTCAACACGATCGAAAGCCTTCTAAAGTCAGTGTATATAGCTTCAACTTCTTTTTCCAAAATATATACACCCAGGTTTTTTTTACGCGGTTTTTTACGAGGTTTTTTTTACGCGGATTTTCCTATAACGCGTTTTTTTTAAGCGGATTTTCAAATTAACGCGGATTTTCCAATTAACGCGGTTTTTTTACGCGGTACCCGCGTAAAAAAAGACCAGCGCAATATCACATCTCTCCCTCAGCTCACATTTTTTCTCTTATGTTCCCTCAGAGCATATTACGGTAATTAGTGCTTGTAATGGAGTTTAGAGCTTATGAAGGAAATTAGTTCCGCACCTTATCACGATTCTTACGTGGATTTTGGGTGTTGGATAACGGGTAGCTCATCGGATGGTACAACGGGACGGGGGTTTTACGGGCAGCGATTCGTGAATGGATTTCTCTGTCCACTTTGCTCTGGGCGGTTCAACAGTGGGTCTGCACGTGCATCGGCAGTAGAGTGTACAAATCACAAGGGAATCTTCTAGCAACAGCAGATGACCTCATTCGTGCGGAAAACGGTGCCATGGTTTTTTACGCGGATTTTCCAATTAACGCAGTTTTTTTACGCGGATTTTCCAATTAACGCGGTTTTTTACGAGGTACGTATCCCCCGCGTAAAACAAACCTGGGTGTATTTTTATTGAGGCTCATATAGCGTCAGCCTGACAGGGCCGGAAGTTCAACATTTCGACAATGTTTGCCTTACAACTATGTTAGTAATATGTAACCGATTGCTCGAGGTTAGTATTACAAGTGTTCTCATAATTGGGATGTTGCAGTCGGCGATGCTCTCTACGTGCGCCCGACACAGGATACTTCCTATTGGGATGCAGCTGACCATTAATCAACAACGCCCCCTAGTCTGTACCCCATATCTAGCGTGGTGCTTCTTTCTCGACTCGAGGAATCCAGTATAGAATGGCTTCTACTCAGAGACGACGCGTGACCAACTGAGCTACCTGTTCAATTTCATTTTCAACATTAAAACAACAGTATTGCGATGACAGATTATAACATTTTTATTTCTCAACATTTATCTATACAGTAAAACCAGGTTGTGTGCGGTTTTTCATGCGCTTTTTTTGTGCGATTTTTTTGGTGCGACTTTTTTGTGCGGTATTTGAACAAAAAAATCGGTCATTTTTTTCTATCCTCGATATACATTTTATCGGTCTACTGTGTCAGTTAATTCCCACTCTCATGTTTTGTTGTGTTTGTTTTAAGGTGCCAGTAGGAGCAAAGAGTTGATTTTATGATCTGCGCAAGTGAGTAGGCCGCTTATGAAATGGAAAAAAGAAAATCGAATGTTGATTACGAATGAAATCATTAGGATTTGGGTTATTTTGTTAAGGAAACTTTTTTATGCGGTCCCTATCCACCATATAACAAAAAGTTTTGTTTCAAATTGTTTAGCGAACACGTTTTTTTTGTGCGGACCCTATCACCCGCACAAAAACAGGTTTGTCTGTATAACAAAAGAATCCTATGGTCAAGTATGAGCGCAAACTTATCAATGATTTCCTCATAAAATAAAAAAAAGACGGGTGGGTAATGTCGGGGACATAACCGGAGTGACGTAGGACTATACAAAGGGGACAGCTTTTGTTAAATATATATTTTAAATATATTGTTTTATTTTCTTCTCCTACGTGAATACCTACCTATCTACCTGAAAAATGGATTAGTTTACTGTTTACTCTTTATGAATATGTTGATGGTTCTGAAAAGAACCTTTGGTGTTGTGTTTTTGTTATCACTCGATATTCCCATCTTGTTCGGTTAAACCTTCCTGTTTAGCTATTGCGTTTGCCACTCGCCACAGCTTTCACAGTTGGAAAATTTCTTCCCATCCAGCTTGTGACATGTTGTTCAGTAAATTACATTTAATGCGACGTGCCGGAGAAACACTTTGCCACTCACTGAAACTAATTGTTGCCTTGATGAGCGCCGAACCGAAGCTGCTCTGTTCTTGATGCGGGTTTTCTGATTGTCGTGAGCAGCTTTGCAAGCCAACTCGAGCACTCCGACGGCCGAAACTCTATAATCGCTGTTAGGTATACTGGTGCTCCGGCACCAATCCGTTCGGCCTAGTTACCCTTGCGGAGCAATCAGTGAATGCGACCAACAGGGAACTGGAGACCTTCACGGTTCGAGTGAGACTTTGCCTTTCCCTTAACTTGTCCTCCTTTGTTACGTCCACGATGCCGATGCCGTACAACCACACGGGTTTACGGTTTGAAAGAAAATAAGATTTTTTTTGGGGTCCGCGTGTTTTATACTCTAGCGGTACACACTCACAGGATAGAGACAAATCGGCAGACTCAGCCAGAGGGGCGAGTCCAACGAGACGAACGAATGAGCGTTAAAAGGGAGCCATGGCAAAAAAATACATTCATTACGATTTGTTCGCTCGTTGGATTCACATGCAGGCTAAAAAGGGTCCTTTTCAGGATCACAAAATTATCTTCAATCTAAAGAGTTTATTCCCATCCAGCTTTGTGACATGTTGTACAGTAAATTACATTCAATGCGACGTGCCGAAGCGCCACTCAGTGTCGTATTGGAGGCGATTTTAACCTGTAATTGAACATTTGCGATGACAGTGGTACAGTGTCGACTTTCAATGTGGGGTCATAATTTGGATCTCTATGTTTACAAAAATGTCCAACTAAATAAGTCGCATTACATGTCCGTCCAATTAGCTAAATGTCGAACTAATTGTAAATTATTGTACTTTCAATCTGGAAACAATTTAAGAATTGGTGAAAATTGAATAATCTGGAAAGTTCCCAACTATCAATAAGCTCAGAACAACTGCCAAATTCACATACTCATCAGATCCTGGCAAACAAATTATGAAAAAATCAATTTGTGTTTTATTATTATTTTGGATAATGTTTTAGAAAGCATTGAACTGTATTTCCTAAACTCTTTTTTGGAAGGTTTAATGGCCCTGAAAAGCGCCTTGTTTTATGGAATGGTTCCAATTTAGAAAACTTTGTACTCGTGGTTTTGAAAAAAAAAACCTATTCGAACGCCCTCGATGCCGCCTTGTTCTGGATTTGCCACCAAAGCAGTTTGTATAAAGAACAAACTTTTTTCTTCTGCTACCTGATGCCGTTTTGCGATTGCGTTTGCCACTCGCCACTCGCTGCAACTGCCTGTTGTCTTGATGTCCACCGAACCGAATGTGTTCTGTTCCGAATGCGGGTTTTCTTATCGTCGCGAGCAGCTTTGCCAGCTAACTCGATCACTTCGGCGGCCGAAACTATATAACGCCGGCTAGGTGGACTGGTGCACTGGTACTAACGCGCTCGGCCTAGCTACCCTTGCGGGGAACTCCAGATCAACACGGTTCGAGCGGGATTTTGCCTTTCCCTTCACTTTTCCTCCTTTACCATGTCCAGACATGGCTGCTTGGGTTGGTTTGTTGATGTGTTGTGATGCGAACCGATGTGGTGTACGGTTTGGATGAGAATGATCCTTACGGCAGCGGAGCGGGGATTTTTAAGCTTACTGGCTGGCTCGAGAATTACGCATGTGTGAGACTGCGGCCAATGTTTCGTTCATTTTTTTCTTTTTCCTTTCCAATCGTGCTTCATTCTATTTCGCTGCTGCTCTGGTTGCCCGTTTTGGTCGGTACGATTTGAGGAGCACAAAATGGACCAATCAAAAATGGGCACATAGTGCATTTTTACAATGCTTGATATTTCACAATTATTCAATTATTTATCTCAAGAAAAATGAAATGTTATTCGTTATGATAGATGCGTAGATATATTTCCTATCAATTGATGCAAAAACTTTTGCGATCTATTGAGAAATGCTCGAGTTATAAGCGTTCCAAATCTTGCATTTTTTCCTACTTGTTCAGTGCCTAGATTTCCATTTCACCCCCTATATCTTCCGGTTAGACGTAGTCCTACGTCAAAAACATCTGCCTTATATCATAAAGGTAATCTTTTTCCACAGTCATCTCAATAATTCCGAATAACCGTTTTTGGTCAGATTTCGACCGCAAATAATTCTTTATCCGTCGAACAACAAAAAAAAGTTCGTTCAACGGATGCCGTTGTATTAGGCAATGTCAGTATCATTCTGGCCAGCCGTTTCGTAGAAGGTTTGATGCAGGTTTTGTCCAACGATAATCGGAGTAATGACTATAATTTAAAAAGAACCGTTAGCTTGTTACAAAGCTTCGCTTCATCGAATTTCGAGTGGTATGAAATAAGCATTTTCAAATTCCCAGTAGGTAATGCGACATCGAAGTCGGTAAATTTTTCGTGATTCAACAAAGCGACGAATTTGTATTCATTTAGTTCCTTAAACCGTTTCGTCATTTCGTCAATAATTTTGTCTATAATCGATTCACACAAACGACGACAATTGATGACGTTACTGTCATTCATAGTTTCGCCAGATACATCAATTGCATATTTGATCGTACTATTGAAATGATGATCTGCTTTGAGCACCTCTATAGAAGCAAAGAAGCAAGGCAAGCCTTGACGATACGCACAAATTCTACTACGTCTAATTCCTTTTTTTTTGCAAAATTTGATAACTTTGACGTTTTTTTGTTGTTTGTGTACGAGTGAAGCAAAACCAAGTTCAATACGTTTGCGCGACAGTGAATAACCGTTGTTTCACCAATGTTTGCACACCAGATTTATCTCCGGACATTACAGTAGTGCATTCACAGCTCTGGGCCCCAATTTTGTCAGCATTAAGACCAAAGTACGCAGCTATTTGGTCGGTGTTAAGTCAGAGAGGACCAAGTAGCAAAATTGAAAATTTCGAGTTATTGATTACATGAGGTTAAAGTCTTCGAAAGCTACATACCACATTAATCTGATTTGGAAAATCATGCGTGCAACAGGAATAACGTATCGAAATTGTTTCGAATGCTCAAGGGAAATTCCTTTACAGCACCAAACTCCAAGCTCGTTTTTCTCCAAATTATAAAAATGTCACATGGTCTGCTCTGACTTAACACCGACCATTTCATTCACATGTCCGATCAATGCATCGGAGGTTTTGAAACGTAAGCAGACATACGAGTAGGTACTATATGTACCCGGTTCAAGTTGTCGAATGAACAAAATTGAAAAAAAAACGCTTGAATTAAATCCGCACATCAACGAAAGAACACCACCACATCCACAGAAATAATGGATGAATTTGTTCGTTTATTTCTTTGCATCACGCTCGCTCGGAGTGTGTGATGCTGTGTACTCTCGCGGTCTCGTGCCCTCTCTCAAATTTTAATGACGTCAGGAATAGAAACAGAAAGGGAAACGATGACAACTACGAACAAACACTGAAGAATGGTGGTGTGTATTTTCCAGGCCCCGGCCAAGAGGGTATGATCCGCGAGTCAAGATGTGTCGCAAATTTAGCTGTCATTGCCAAACTATCGGTAAGCTCAAGGCAGATCTATGTAACAAGGTGCGCCCATTCGTTAATCATATTTAACTCGAAACAATTGTGAAATTCGCGAAAATTTAAAGAAGGCAGTTTGCCAATCTTAAAATTTGAATGGAGATTCTGAAGTTATTCGATTACTTAAAATACGACGCTCTTATTACCATTATGCTATATATTTCACAACACACAACATTTACAAAAACTCGCCATTATAATATAAAATCATCATCAAGCACAATTCTAGTTCAATATTACGTAATACTGTATTGCATAGAATACATATTCGGAATAGAAAAGTAAATTTTCATTCATTATTTTTTATTTTAGAAGTGTGTTAATGTCATCCTGTAAATTCATGGCTGTAGAGTGGTTTTCACATTTTGACCCACCTGGAAGTATGTTAAGCGCCTTGATTTACACCAGCTTGAGAGTTTGGCAGTTCTCGCAAGTGACAGTGACAAGTAACAGCAAATACAATTTGCGACCCGGACATGTTTGACGCTGTCAAACGCAGTGTATTAGTATATGGATGCCCTAGGGCCGGTATTTTCCGATGCAAACGGGTTTTGTTCAGCAGAAATATTGAACCGAAAACGTCATTTTTACGCAAGGCGGCGCATTAGTAGTAGTGATCGTTTCATACGTAGTTGACTGTGTTTGCCCTGTGTTTGAATGACTACTTCAATGTTTTCCACACTTCTAAATAAATCCTGCCAATTGATATAGTTAAGCTTACACCTAATTGATTGGAAATTTGCTTCAGTGTAATCAGATACTTCTTCGAATTCATAATCAACTGGTTTTTGGGTGTTATCTATAAATATAGAATATTCGATAGCTGTGTGGAAAGCTTCTTTTTCCAAAGTGGAGTTAATGATTCAGTCACTCAAAAATCTTCGGTCTATTTGTCAACAAGAAATCCAAAATCAGTGATAAAGTCCGCATTTCGTTGATTGAAATCTCCATGGGGGAAAAGAAATGTCGTATA
The DNA here is from genome assembly GCF_029784135.1 of Toxorhynchites rutilus septentrionalis. NCBI lineage: Eukaryota > Metazoa > Arthropoda > Insecta > Diptera > Culicidae > Toxorhynchites > Toxorhynchites rutilus. Next base: position 275,191,829 of record NC_073746.1, on the reverse strand, counting down.
TTGTCCATATATGGCAACACTTAAACATATCTTGTGTTGTACTTATCGCATCGGGTCATACTATACGGCTATTGAAAGACGACAATCTGTGTCATAAGTGTTGTTTTGACAGTGTTGTGATTGACCTTTTCAGTCTCAAGTTATAGCGCGTCAAAGATGGAGTCCACCAAGCAAGAAATTCGCCATATTTTACGTTTTTACTACCTGCGAGGTAAAACTGCAATGAAGGCGGCCGAAAAAATTCGTGTAGTTTATGGACCCGATACTGTAACGATTCGCATAGCACAGCGTTGGTTTGATCGATTTCGTTCTGGTGTAGTGGCCCCGTACTGGTAGGCCAATCGTCGTGGAATCCGATAAAATCGTTGAAATCATCCAAGTAGACCGGCTCGTTCGATTGGCCAGGAACTGGGTATAGACCATAAAACCGTTTGGAACCATTTGCAGAAGATTGGATTCCAAAAAAAACTGGATGTATGAGTGCCACACGAGTTGACGCAAAAAAATCTTTTAGACCGAATCAACGCCTGCGATGCACTGCTGAAACGGAACGAACTCGATCCATTTTTGAAGAAGATGGTGACTGGTGATGAAAAGTGGATCACGTACGACAACCTAAAGCGAAAAAAGTCGTGGTCGAAGCGCGGTGAGCCAGTCCAAACCATCGCCAAGCCCGGATTGACGGCCAGGAAATTTTTTGCTGTGTGTTTGGTGGGATTGGAAGGGAATCATCCACTATGAGCTGCTCAACTATGTCCAGGCCCTCAACTCTGTTCTCTACTGTGAGCAGCTTGACCGTTTGAAGCAGGCAATTGACCAGAAGCGGCCAGAAATGATCAATAGGAATGGTGTTGTTTTCCACCAGGACAACGCTCGGCCTCACACATCTTTGATGACCCGTCAGAAGCTACAGAAGCTCGGATGAGATGTCCCACCGTATAGTCCGGACCTGGCTCCAAGTGATTACCATCTCTTCCGGTCCATGCAAAACGCTCTTGGTAATATTAAGTTGGCGAAAACTGGCTGTCTGAGTTTTTTGCAAATAAGGAGCGGGGTTTTATAAGGGAGGGATAATGAAGTTGCCTTCTAAATGGCAACAAGTTTGCGAACAAAACGGCGCATATTTGACATAAATTGGATAATTTTAAGTATGCTAAATAAAGCGTCAAATTTCGATCATTTCTAAAAAAGAAATACGACATTTCTTTTTCCCCAACCCTATATGTGGATTTTTGATTCTGGTGCGAAGGAAGATAAAACATTTTCAGCAACTTCAAAGAATTTCTCATAACAACTAATTTGAGCATGATAAGGGGAGGAAGTAAACAGATGCAAATAAATGTATCTCTCCCGCAATAAGTGCTTTGACCCACCCTTGCTCAAACTTGTCGAATTCTGTTGTTGGAATATGTTCTGAATTTATTAATGAATTAATAGCAATAAGGACGCCGCCTCCCGATTTTTATGGGATTTGTGAACATTACGGTCATCTCTGAAGACATTAAAACGATTTCCGAATACTTCCTCGTTTCTAACACTATCATCCCAACTTGTCCCTGTTGCCATAATAATCGAGAAAAAAGACTTCAGAATATTAATTTGGATTTCTTTCATTTCCAGTGGACTTTTCATACGGTTGATATTTTGGCAGTATATCAAAACTTCAACTACATTTAGTTGTTGATGCGAGGAAGTTGATTAATGATCTACTACTTGGTATGACGATGCATCCAAATTGTTAAAACTTACTACTTCTCCTTGACAATTCATTATATTCTGGGACGTCTGACTTCGTTAATGAAAACACCTCCTCCTGAGAAGATGTCATGTCTTGTCTTTCGTCAGGAAGTGGCGAGTTGTCATCCCCCAATGGGCTCGTCAATTCCGGGGAAAGCACGAATGCCTGCATGAATATTTGTTGCACGGTGCAGCTGTATAGTCTCCCGAAGTCATGTAACAGGACGAGTGCGCTTGAACGCAATTTTGTACGTTGGCTGCCATGTACGGATTAAGAATTTCACCTCTTTGAATTTGTAGCTAGCCGGTTGCCCAGAGAATTGATACTTCGCTGCCACCAGGAGCTCTCTATCCGTTGGAAGTTGGATGTTTCTGTGTTGACTGCCATGTTTCCAGTATACCTCTGTTATTGTTGTTGTTTCTGCTATTGATGGAGTTGTTTCGATTGTTCCTGTGGTTGTTGTTATTGTTACGTTTATTGTTGTTGTTGTTGTTGTTGCTGTTATTGTTACAATTGTTGAGACTGTTATCATTACGGTTGCTATTGTTGTTGTTGTTATTGTTACGGATGTGATTGTGATTGTTCCTATTATTATTGTTTCTACGATTTTTGAAATTGTTCCTGTTCCTGCTGCCATTGTTAGGGTTACCATTGTATCTGTTATTATTATTATTGTTGTATCGGCGATTTTGTCTACGCCGTTTTCTGGCTTTATCTGCATCTTGTTGTTTTATTCTACGTAGTTGCCGTGCATCACGCGACGTATAACGTGACATTGAGATCTCGACCTTAAGCTGGATTCATTGGCGCATTCCGCAAAATTGTGTATCACAATCTAGCGCTCATGTCGCTGCTTATTTACGAAACAACGTCATTCAGCGTTTGAATTTGTAGAAGCGAAGAAGGTTATAACGATGTAAACGTGCGACGCTTGATGGCGAACGCCGGCACTTAAGAAAACTTGGCTTTGTAGTCAAAGTGGTGATGTGAACGGTGTGAATCATGGGCGAACGAAACAACCTCTTTTATTAAGCATTTATTTGATAGTTTCGCAAATGTTACATCGATTTAATATAATATTAACCTTGCAGTTTAGGTTTAAGTTTATCCTAAATATCATGTAAAATACTTGGTTTATCAGAGGTTTTTTTTGCTCATTTCACTGCCTCCGTATGTTTTGTTCATTTTTCCCTTTTTCATTCTCAATACTAAATAACTGTTCACTTGCTTGCATTAACATCAAAAAAGTTAACGATTCTTGTTTGTCTTATTCCACTCGATTAGCCACTTTTGCATCTTTATGCGCTCCATTTGATGTATGCGCGCAGTTGGGTTATGTCACACATGAAAATATTTTATTTTTTTTTATTGGCAATTTGAATAGCAATCTGACGCCGGTGCCTTTGCTAAGCATTTGCATACTTTGACTGTGTCAAAAAAGCGAAACTACGCATGTAGAAATAAGTGAATATAGAATTCAGTTTTCTTACGTTATATCTAATCCTCGAATGTAGTCCTCCCGATTATGTGTTTTCCTACCCTGTCCAGTGTCTAACAGCAAGAATGTCTCTTGTCAATCTACGCCTAGTATCTGCTGTTCTGACTGACAATCATTTTTGGTACAGTACTCTTTACTATGCATGTCTCGTGAAAGGTTAGTAGGATGTTGTATATATGAACTTTTCTTAATGTTTTGTTTTTCTGTAGAAGTTGTTTTACTAGATTAAACGAAAATTGAGCTAAGCTTATTTTTTCTCATTGTCTTGAATATTCATTTTTTCTCACAATACAGTAGATTTAATATGGTTTTGCTTGTTTGTTATAATGAAAATATCATCGAATATTCGGGAAAAGGGTACATTATGTTAGTGTGTAGTGGATGGAAATCAAATCAGCTGATCTCCTCGTACGCATTCGATCGAAATGTCTTCTTCGTTTAGTCCTCCTTTTCAGTCGTTTTCTGTGGGTGATAGGGCATATTATGAGTCATGCCTTTTGTCTGTTAATATTCATTTGTTGGATCACTACTCACACTTTGTAATTTCTCCTTCGCTGATTCCTTTGCATCATCAAATGTCAATTCTCCTGAAAGCGATTTGTGAAAAACGTTCAGTAAGTTGACAAAAAATCAAACTCAGAAGTGAACACAAAATAATTAAAACAAAGATAAAATACTAGCACTCTCTAAAGGGCATGCATGACTTTAACAAGCTGGTCTTAATCAAACTATAAATACTTTGAATAAAGATTCTGCTGAGCTCCATTTCGACTCAGAAAATTGCAGTAACATCGCGCTGAGCTAAATTACGTTTTTACTCTTCATTTCAATGTTTCCCTACGAGGCGAATCAAATCAAAAGTTGTGTACATAGTTGAGCGAATAAGAACTAAGATTTCGAAATCTAACCTGGATACATTTGTCTACTTAACAGTTCCGATATTGGAAACTCTCCCCTGGCACTGGCTGCTGTCGAAGTAGTGGTCGTTGTTGAAGTGCTGCGAAACACTTGCGTCATCTGCTGTTGATGCTGTTGCTGCTGCTGTTGCTGACTAGAGCTACCAGAATCTGTTGAAATCATTGTGTTGGGGTAGCTTAGGCCTCCCTGTAGATCGAACTCTTCCATCTCGCCTATATTGTCTAGTATGTCAACCATCGTTATGGATCCACAGCTTGTCACACTGGATGACATTTGAGAGTCTGTCTCATTCTGATAGGTGGCGTTTGTTGCCGTCGAACTCGTTTCAATGCTATCGGTGCTTGTCAATAAAACGTCTTGTCCGGTTAATGAATCCACCGATATGTCCTTGATCATACCGGATTGCATAGTGATTGTTGGCTGGTAACTGGTCGTGCTGCTACCCGCAATTACAATACTTTCAGTGAATGCCCGCGGACCACAAGCTGACTTGGTCGGGCTACTGAAACCGCTTTTGTTTTCGATACTGTATGGTAATGAATCCAGCGAATCACGTTTTGTTTCGCTAGCTCTGGAGATAATGGCGTGCTGCATCTCGATCGAATCTGTGCTATCACTACGTGGAGGTTGTTGCGATGCCAGCTGCTCTATTGAATCTGATCGTGAGGACCTTGTTGTTACAGCTCCAGCTTTGGAGAATTCAATCGAATCTATACTGCTGGTCATTACATCAACGTTGTTCCTATTGTTTATTTCTAAGCTGTCGCTGCTAGAGTGTGCCGATAAAGCTGTATCTTTATTGATGGTCGGCTTCAAGACACGGTTTCCATCCAGACTGTCACTCGATACGGTTAGCAGATGCGAAGTATCCTCCTCATCAAAAGCATGCCGTATTTGGCTTTCGTGAGAGATTGTTGTAACTGTTGTTGTGGTTGTCGTTCCCGAAAGGGAATCTTTGCTAATTTCGGTTGTTGTAGTTCTGCTTTCGATCTTAGTAGATATTTCGGGTTCGGACGTGGTTACACTCGTGGTTGCGATTGCCCTTACAACAGCAGCACTCATCGGTGGGCTTCTTTTTATGCCATTCGATATGTCCGATTTGTTTGATTCATCCGATCTGGATAGCAGCAGTGCTGCCTCCTCCTTAGCCTTAATTTCGATCAAATGTGCCTCCATACATGCCGTTTCTAGTCCTTCAAATTCCTTCAAACTCGAGAGACTGATATCATCGCCATGACCGCGGGCTAAGAATCTTCTGGTGAAACTACCATTACTCAGCGAGTCTTGGGATCCCTGCTGCATTTTCCTGTTCTCCAGAGAGATGACTTGTTCCAAACTCTCGAATTCCTGCAAACTACTCATAGAGATATCATCATGTTCCCTGGAGGCGAGTCTCTTCGCCAACATGTCGTAATCTGGTGTGCTGGAGAATGAATCCTTGATGCTCCCGATTCGGCTACTTCCCACCTCGAAGTCGGTATCTTCTTCCTTAATGTCCTCCAATCTATCCTCATACGGATAACGGAAGTTCTGCGTTTCAGCCAGTTGCATCTCGACCCAGCGCTTACTCTCCTCCAGTGGGTAGCCGTTATTAAGCAGATCCATTGTCACTCCGGTGGGATCAACCTCTTCGCTTCCAGTCGGTGGACTTTCCTCAAAATCATACATCATGTCCTCGCGCATATTCGCATACAGTGAGCCTGCATTTGTGTGCGCAGGTGCCGATTTTACCAGCATCTTTTCAACCTCTTCATCATGTTTCTTCTCCTTTCGAATTGGCTTGATGGAGACACTCTGACCTTCCGTATCGAATTCGTGAGCTTCACGCGCTACCTCTTCCACGATTACGAACTCATCGGATATATCCGGTTGCTCTAGCATCTCGAACGAATCCGATCCTGCCGAATCATCTTTGTCATCCGCTTCGAAATCGTACTTGGTGGTAACGTCTGCCATTTTTGATTTGTATTTTTGTTCAATCATTTCCTGGAATTGTTCTTCGCTGATTTTGAACTCCTCCTGTTTTGCATACTGAACCTTCTGGTCGTCGCAAGTTTTCTGCTGAACGATTTTTGAGTACGAAGCTGCTGGTTCTTCTTCTTCCGGTTCAGCCTGTTGAGCATCATCCGTTACCTGAATGTCCGGAATACTCTGTGTTGATTTCTGTTGATATTCCTGCAAACTCTCCCTTTTAATTTCCATCATTTTTTGTGCTTCATCACCCTGTTCGATCTCGGCGTGGACGTCTTCAACAATTGTTTCGATGACAGAGCTTGAAGGAGAAAACGAATTTCGTCGATCGTGTTCAAGTTCCATCTCGAAGCCCTCCGTTTTCTTGTCTATCTTTTTCTTTTGTGCCTGGGCTAATGGGGCTCGAAAAGATCTAGCGTATTCCGACTCGTATCGATCGTAATCGGATTCTGGTGATTCACCGCGAGGTTCATCCAAGCTTGATTCCTTAGAAGGCGCTTCCGATTCTGGTTTGTCCTGCGATTCTAGCGCATCGTGTGCCTCTGCGGCGATTTCGGTCAACAATCTTCCAGGTATAACGGATGTGCTTTCGGTGCGTTTATGTCCGCGTTTTTTGGTGGTTTCCTCACCGATCTCTTTGCTCTCATCGACAGTTGCAACTGATGCTTGGGTGCTCAAATAGTTCATGTCACCTTCTCTAACCACGGTTGAGGTGAGAGTAATGTCACCGATTATGTCTTTAATGCTATCTACTGTTGGGGTAATTGCATCCAGGCCAATATCGACGTGAGTTGGGAGTGTATCCCGTCTTTCCGTCAAGTTTTCCATGATTGTTTCTAAATTAGATGCACTCGAAAGACTGACCGACAGAATACTTCCGTCTTCCAAGCTAGTTCCCAATTTAACCTCTTCGATGCCTTCTGTTTTGACATCTTCCAGACTGGAAGCTTTCATAGACTCGACGAGATCGAAAGCATTGCCGATGCTTGAGCTTAGCTTCTCGGCATGTTCCTGTGCTATTGCTTCAACTTCCTCCTGCAGTTGAAACACATCGGACGTATCTTCAAGGAGATCGTCATCATTAAGATCGATCGCGAAGTGCATCTCTTGAGAGCGTTTCATTGCGACAGGCATTGTGCTGGTGATCGCCGAGGGCTCCTCCTTGTCATCCAACAGTAATTTTTCGCGAATATCATCCTCAGAATCATCGTGAATAAGTGCGGCCGCATCGGATGAATCGAAATCGATATCCGTGGCCGATGGAACAAGTGTCTCGGTAGCCTCGGATTCGATACTGGCCAAATGGCCGGAGCTTTCCGAATCGAAACTCCTTAAGCTGACGTTGTACGAGTTCAGGGTGCTAACAGCACTATGATATTCGGTCGATACGGGTACTGTAGAATGGTCTAATGCGGTTTCATACTCGGATGAGGCATACTGTTGCATCAAGTTGTCAACATCGGAAGACAGCGGTCGGCTGCTGTCGGTGTACTCGAAGCTTTGATAGTGACTCTCGCCCGAGCTATCTACATCGGTAGCAGACCAACGGCTTCCCTTGGGCTGTTGTGGCATTTTATATGGTCGGTGTGACACGTCCTGGTGACCTGAGGGAGATTCAGGCGACTTTGTTGCTGTTGCATCATCCGATTTCGATTGATCTTCGTGCACTTGTTTGGACTCTTCGGAAGTCTTCTTCTCCTCGAGAGATGGGGTCTTGATTTCGGTTACGGCAATTGACTTGGGAATGGTACTTGGCGTGGTGGAGCAGGGAACCGTACCAGTCACTTCTTCCTGATGCGCCTCGAAGATCGGATCTTGAACGTACTTAGTGGATGGTAGAACTTTGAACTCGAACTCGGATGGTGACTGTTTAATAAGGATACCATCCATGACCGATTCGATCAATTCTTCCTGTACTGCGTCTAGAGAGTCTTCAACTTCTTCTAAGGTTTTCTCGAAGACCAGTTCATCTATTGTGCGTTGTGTCGATTGGGGAATGTTTGAGTCGTCTGTTGGTTCAACTTGTTTTTCGTCAGTAGGCTTGACGATGTCGACGAGTGATGAGGTCACTATTTGCTGTGAGATTGGCGAATGAACGACCTTCGACTGTCGAGGTATATCTACTGAATGCTCGAGTGCCAGTTCGAGAGGTTTCTCTTCAGCTGTACCTTCAATAATTTCAATTACTTCAGCTTTTATCTCTTCGTGCAGTGCTGTTCTGCTTTCCACTTCTTGCAGAGACTGTAAGTTGAACGAGTCTTCTTGCAAGATTTTTTCGCGGTATACCTTAAAGAGCTCCAGTTGTTGTTCTTCGTTTGTGATCGAGTCCTGGGAATGTTCATACCCGATGTTATCAAATGCGTAGTCCAACCGTTTGTCCACAGACGAGCGAGTAATGATGTCGCTGCAGCGTTCACCGATGTAGAACTTGGCGGCAGTTTGCTCATCGTCGCTTATCTCGGACTCCCTAGAATCTCTATGGACAGCGGCAGATATAACATCTGAGGCGACCGATTCTTGCCGTTGGCTGGGCTCTGGATATTGTTCGATGGAATCATCCGGTTGGTCGAACGATTCGATTATGCTGGAGCGGGTTTGTGTGTCGGTGCGAGATGAAACACTTGCTCGAGGTTTCGGAACCGGGAGCGGTTCCTGGCTACCCGAGAACTCGCTGCTATCCTCCGAAATAGCATACTTGTCGCCATCAGTTTCCACAATGGAGGCTTCATCCGCACTCTTGATAGCTGGTGCGACGGATGATGTTAGTGAAATGGCAACAGCAGCAGCAGAGCTGGTAGCAGTGGTAGTGGTGGCAGTAGTGACACTAGTGGTTGCGGCAGAGGCGTCAGCATCAGCGATAAGATTAGTTTGTGATCTTGGCGTTGGCTTTGGTATGGTAAATTCTGTTTGTGGTTGCGTTTCTGTTTCTATAAGAATAAAAGCGGTGAAAAAGCGTGTTAAGGTTTCGGACGAAAGAGATTGAGTTAATCTGTTTATTGTTTGACGGAGAACCACAATTAGCTTAAACTTAAGAGGAGAGAATGTTGGTGAGTTCTGATTCTGGTTGAAGTGAAGTTTAGTCACTGTACAAAGTCAGAGCCGTTAGAGGTACGATTGAAAAATTCAAAGCTGATGATTTCGAAAATGGAGCTCCAATGCTTTTTTTTAAATATATTTTTCTTGCCATATTCAATGCTAAAAGTGGGGCAAAACAATACAATTTAAAAAACCGAAACAAAGAACAGAGACTGGCATGCTTTTCTTAAAAATGAAACGAGTTCTGCTTGGTTTTTTGCATATTGATTTCGTTAGGATTTTTAATACGCGTGTTTCGCTTCTAAGCGCTACCTTGTAGATCATGATCGGGGGTGCTGGAACCGAAATCACCGGTCGTAGCGGAAATGCTCTCATCCCAGCTCATTTTGGAAAATTCACTCTGCAGCATTGAAACTTCATCTTTAATTTGTGCAATGGCTTTGTCATAGTCGCAATTCTCGTCCAGTAAGGCTTCTGGTTCGATTTCGGACGACAGACGGGAAAAGTGTCGTTCGATTTTCTTCGCTCGCCGTTCTTTCTGCGTCACTTCGTCGACAATGCCATCGCCAACAGGTTCACAGGAAGCGGTGACTGTTGGAATGGCACCGTCTCTCGCCTCACCAGTGGGAGGGGCAACCGCTAGGTTGGCTATTAGCTGGTTCGCTTCGCTACTGTCATATTCGGGATTGCTAATGTTATCATCGAAAGACTTGCCTGACATAGATTCTATGGTGGGCGACTTAACGACTTGGTCAGCTTCGTTAGATGATAGTATATCACTGCGAATCGCGTATTGCTCGCTCTCCGACTGGCCATGTGTGTCGATCGCAACGTTCTGTTGGTACTGTGAATTGTTGACGATCGACACACTTTCCTCCAATATACTATCGACTAAGATGCTGGCTTCCGATTGTACTAAATTTAGATATTCTTCGCCTGAAATGAAAAAGGTATTTAGGAAAAAAGGTTATCATTGATTACAACGATTGTATCGACTGTTGCTATCGATCAATGTCGCGGCCTCGGAGTGCCGCCTAGAATTATATTCGCAATGATTGGTTTTTTTGAGAATCTAGGCCATCTAGGTTTTACGATACTTCTACTAGCGCAATGGTTCGGCAACCGCAGTGAACGGGATGTGGTGATAGTATTATATGACAAAGATGGTGTATGACTCATGCCAGCATGTTTTGGTTTATACAATTTCCTTTTTTGTTCGCTAGCGTTGTGGAATTAGCATTTCTAGATACTCGAACGCAACGGCTGAAAACTTTGCACAACCAGAATCAGATCAAATTCAACTTGCTCTCAGCGATGTGAGATTCAGTGGGCGGAGTGTGTATGTGTATGTGAGCACATGAATATGTGTTAATGTAGATATGCTTTTCGTAGTGATTTTTAGCAAAAATTGTGTGTAAGTGAAGAGAATGATAAAAGACGGACGTTCGTAGAAACACTAACAAATGGAACACATTGAGCGAACCTTCATACTAACCTTTGGAACCCTCCGTTGTATGTGTCTCTTCTTCTTGTTTGTCATCTGTAATACAAATTAGAGGAACAAAAGCACAACGATAAAAAGTATGTCTCCAGTAGTGTCCTCGTCGGATAGTTTCTCTGAGAGTATATTTATTTTTATACATGTATATGTTATAGCTTACGAACGACTAGTTAAAAAATTAGGCAGAAGTTGTTCTTATGTAGCGTAAAAAATATACCAAATGAATGCGCATAAAGTATAGCCTATATAAACACCAAGCGTATGTAAAATAATGTATTATCAAAGTCACGCATACCAACCAAGTGTGTAATGAAATAAAACCAACACTGCTCAGGGCCAAATAGAAACAAAAACAAAATAAAAAAATGTATCATACCATTAGTCAAAAGTTTAAACTGTTTAAGCGACCTCCGTTCTCTTTCACTGTTCCGCAGCGTTGGCTGCGTCATCCTCTAGGAATTCTACGTCGGTATGAATCTCCTGGTGCTCATGGCCGATCAATGCTTTCACATCTAGTAGTTCATTTTTGGGACGCGTACTGATGTCGTGAACCTCGCTGCTTCCGCTCTCTTCGAGTGCCCGTGTTAGCTCGAACGGAGTCGCGGTCTGTGCTCGAGAGTAGCTTCCATCGGGACCGATGCCGTGTTCCTCTCCATCCGACACCACCTGTATATCTTCGCAATCTGTGTTGCAATTATGAGTGTCCGGGCTTGGCGATATCTTGCGTATCATTGGAACCGGCTGTGTTTCCATCAATCCTTCGGTGGTGACTCCATCTCGATCTTGTGCAGTGAATGTCACTGTGTATCCTTCATTGGGGAGTAGTGGTGATGATAGCGGCTGTTCATTCACTAATTCATCTCCAGACAAGAATTCCACGTCGGTTTTCGCATCGTAATTGTTTGAAGTCGTTAGATTACTTAGTGGCTGCATTGTTACTCCTCGATGTGGCTTGCGTTCGTGTGTACATTCGTTACCACCATCATCGCTGAGGTACAAATCTTCTACATCTGTCGTGACGGCAGCAGTTTCTACCTTCATCTCGAGAAATTTTCTACCTTTCAACTGTTGGCAAGTATTGGTATTTGATGGGCTGTGTGTATGGCTAAGCTTGGGTTTACGGCGACGCCTCAACTCGTTACCAGTATTATTCGCAGCGGTGTTTCGTTCAAGAAATAATTCTTCCGTGTCAGTTAATGGTTCATGATCTGGACAAACGACTTCTAGCTTCACACTGTTCCTTATGGAAGAGTTATCGCTAGAATAAATATCGCCGCGTTCAACCTCCGGCAACGATTCTGTAGTGTACTTGGAACTATCGTACATTTCTCCCGTGTCATCGTGATCGGACATATCCTCAACATCTGTCAAAGCCTGTTCGATGTCTGGAGTGCGGACTGCTAGCAGGCCCTGATTAAGTGGCATCACATTTTGTGTCTGTTCACCAGCAAGGTCAAGCTTCAAGATTGCAATTTCACGAACAGGTGAAGGCAAGAACTCCTGAGACACCTCTCGTTTCTGCTCCTGAACTGCGTTGTCGTCACTATCGTTGAAATCCTCTACATCCGTGATACCACCTGCTTTAATGTGTCTAACCACAGCGCGAGGAATGAGGCGCTTAGCCCTGGGTTGTTGTTCATCCTCACTTTCTGAAGAATCCAGGTTCTCCACGTCCGTCACTGCTTCATCCGGATCAGGCACCTGAACAGTCAATGTAGCAGGTCTTTCTTTCTTGGTCCTCTTGGCCGGGAAGCTTTGGTCATCACTGACGAATGATATGTTAATCTCCGGGAATGTGTGTGTTCTGTCTTCCTCCATATCACTGCCCTCCATCGACAGTTCTTCTGCTTCGAACAATGCCAACTGCTGGTTAGCCGATTTTGCACAAGCACCTGCCATCTCTTCGTCCGAAAGCGATAAATTTTCACAATCCGATCGGGGGCGATCCTCTGTCTTTCTGTGGCACTTTCTATGCCGCATCTTGCCTTCATTGTCTGACTCGGAAGAGCTCCCGTCGACGACGTCCTGCTTGTGGAAATGTTTCTCCTGTTTTCGCTTCATCTGGTTACGAATATCGACCGCATCGTTATCGTTATCCTTTGTCAATACATCATCCGGACAATCCGGTATGGATACGTTCCCCAGTGAATCGTCATCGTCGGACAGGGCGCAATCCTCGCAATCAGTCAGTGCACCGCTCACATCTGCAAGCACCTGTAAGTTGCTCGATTCGGTTGTCTTTGAGAAGCACCGTGTAAGAGTTTTCGGTTTGCGTCCCTTGCTGCTGGAGTTTGTCAATTCGTCCACGTAACCCTGATCCAGAAAGCTGTCCAAAGCGATATCTACCTCTTTGGCCGATTTGACCTCGTCTCCGTCATCGTCATCTTCCGAATCGGTACAATCCTCAACATCGGTAACCGAACCGTTCACTGTGGGTTTAATGGCATCCACCAGCGAATTACCCGGTTTGGGACTTTTCCGGAAGCGAACCTTGTCCTGTTCTATGATAAGATCTTCGGTATCGGTATGAGCTTCGTTGATGTTGAGTTTCGACACTTCATCCGCTGTGTCCTCGTCGGTGTCTTCTTGTGTGATGGATATCAGCGGAATATCTGACATGGTGTCCAAAAATTTACCGAAGGCTATCGAACCTATTTACACACTACTACCTGTGTAAATTGAATGCAACATATTTAGTGTAATAAACAGTAACATATGCAAAATGAAAGAAAACAGAATAATAAAAAGATGCGTAAAATAAAAATAAAATGGCATTGCAAGGCAAATTATGCATGTATCGGTAAAATGAGAGTTTTGTTAACACATTAATTATAATGAGTAGTTTTATTGTAGGTATTTGCTGCTACGGCTACGAAAGGAATTATCTGACTACTAGACTTTTCTCCTAAATCACGGAATAGAAGCAAACCGACGCCTTCTGTGCTGCAACTCTGTACCCTGGATCAGCGTTTGGAGTGTTCAAGTACTAATAATCAGATAACACATATCACCGATATGGCCAATGTGATGGACATAATACTGCTATAGGCAGGACCATAAACACGTAGCGCAAGAAAATGAATGCAAAATAATTTGGAAAATTTTGAAATAAGCTCTTATTTGGTTCTGGTTTGCTGTTCCCAAAATGAAAATAGCGGAAGAAAGGTGAGATGCATACGGCGAGAATATGCGAAAAGTCACGGCTTAGGCACTTGGAGATGTCTCTATAATAGTATTATGTCATTTCAATTTGAATGTGTATTTTTTTTTTGCTTTGATTGCGAGCAGGAGTTGGAAAAATTACCTGTAAACAGGGAACTATCGTAATCAAACTTATACTTCAGACGAGGTGGTGTCGATGCCCGGAAGTCGAGTATCGGTGAGATTCGACTTTCCATGACGATTCCGTCGAAGGATGCTATCGTGCGCCGATCGGCATGCAGTGCTTGATAAATCTCGTCGTCACCATCGGGTAACAGTTCCGGTGGATGACCAGTGCGCATCCAGATGTCGGATTTGCGATATCTCTGCTCACTGCTCATAATCTGAGCCTGTTTGCGTGTCGTGGTGGTCGTGGAGGATGATGCGGACGATGTCGTGCTGTATACTCTTGGGGAGGCTGGACTGCCGGAGCGTTTACGTTTGCCGTAGACGTCGTTCTCTTGCTCGGAGGACGACGAAGGCAGTGCGATGGAGTCAGATAGGCTAGAGTCAGTGGTCAAGTCAATGTCATTGTATCGGTACTCGTTTATCTTGCGTATCAGTTCGTTTGAGGTCGAAGGCTGGCGGTAAATCACCTCGATCGATTTCGACGAGTCGATCGTACGTGTAAATACTTCACTTGTCAACACGTTTGTACTGGTGGAGGAACTTTTGTTAAGACGGCTTGGACTAGATGGCAACGAAGACGGAATTTCGGTGTGATCGAACGCGACGGCATCTTTGTATGTGTAGTGCATAGCGGACTTGCATCGGTACGTGTCGTCCTGTTTCGAATCACCGGACGTATGCATAGTTTTTGTTACCTGTGGCGCTGTTTTAACAAAGCCAATCTTGTAGGATGTTACTGGTTGCACATCGGCAGTGGATACTTTAGCGGTTTTTGATCTTATAGTCAAAGCTTCTTTGGTTTGCTTCCCAGTGGGTTTAGTTATCTTTCTTGCTGGCGACTTCTCGTTAGATTTATGTGTTAGATCACGCTTAGGCGTTGTCTTAGCACTAGGGACTTTTACCGGTATCATACTTTTGTTTGTTCGCTCCTTGCTGCTCTTGGATGGTGTCGTTGTAGTCGTCTTAGTGGCTATATTCGCTTGTTCTTTGTCAGCTTTCCTGATCGGACTCGATCCGGATTTGGGTGTTGTTTCAGCAGGTTTCCTGGAGCGATGATGATATCGACTGGTGCTATTAGTAGTGGACGAGGGCAATGATCTAGTTGTACGTTCGGTGCGGTCACTGGATGTGGAGTTTCGTGTTTGTTTGATGCTCTGTACCATCGATTTAGAATCGTGTTTCTTCGCAGTACTGAAGCTAGCTGATTCTGGTCTGCTAGCGTGTTTTGTCGTGGTGAACTCTGATCTGCTACTGGAAGATTCTCTGGACGATTTAGTTTTCCTCTCGGCTGAATGAGAAGCAGACGAAGTAGAACGGTAGGAAGACTTAACTGGGGAAGTGTGTCTGGAATCGGTCAAATTTAGTGGTTTCAATACTTTTTGGTCCCTAGAAAGCGTAGATTGCATATAGCCGTGGGTTCTGGTACTGGTGTATGTCCGTGACACCGTTGTCGTTCGACTAGCGCTGGAGGTGTACTCAACAGTCTTGGTACCAGACTTGATATCAACAGTTTTGCTTGATTGCTTTGTTATTTCAATAGGCGCTGGTTTCTGTAGGCTTATATTAGTTATAGTGGCTTTGGATTTTGGTTGTTTTTTCTTTACCTGAGTTGTTTCTTTCTTTTCGGCAGCAGATTTAGCGGCAGTTTCTCTTAATTTTTCGTCTTGTTTTTTCTTTAAAATTTCATCGGAAACATGTTTTTCCTGAGCTTTTTCGCTTTGCTTCTGCTGCTCAACTTGTTTCTCTCTTTGCTTTAAGGCGCTTTCATAATTTGTACTGTCAATAATTGACTCTACATAAGAAACACTTTCCGTATATTCCGTAACGTCACTTTGGGGTGAAGCTGACTCATGGCGAGGATCGATCGACATTAGCTTGCAGGACTTTACCTGCTTCAACTCCTGAAGTTCGTCTAGTTTCACCCGGTCATCGCGAGCTTTCGGTAGTCCGGATACAACGTCATGGCTATCGGATTCAGTATCATAAGGCAAATTATACTTGGTTGCAGATTCGATGGAAAAGTCTGAGGCAGCATTATCGCTGAGCGAAATTGAACGTTCATATTCTGTCGGCACATCCGGTAGGAAAGATCCACCGGAGTATGCTTTTTCTTGGTCATGCGTGTAGGATTCCATCGTTTCACTAACGGTTGTCGCATGGGATACTGAGGAGATTGGAGATTGCGCATCTAACTTCTTCTCTTCGGTTCTACCCGTGACGGCAGTTACTTTCAGGAAGTCCCCGAAGCTATCGCCTGCCATTAGCTCAAGCGACGAAGAATCGACGCGTTCACTCACGTACGTTATCGATGAAGTCGTGAAATCCGTGAGCAGTGGAGAATCATCATCGTAGGTTGATCCTTCGACAGCAGTAAGTGAACTCTTGCGTGTGTCTATAAATCGCGATTCATCTTTCTTGAGATCTTCCGGAATATCTGAACGTTCAGATGGTGCGGAAAGCTCTAACTTATCTGCCCGTTCCATATCTGACATATGCCTTTTGTCGCTATCAAAAGCATGGTCAGACTCTTGCGCAATAAGTTTTTCCGGAGTTTCAGCGAGGATAGTATCAGTAGACAAGGTGCACTTCTCCGTTTGGTGTGAATGTGTGTGCTTCTGTAGTTTTAATTTCAACAATGCTATTTCTTCCCTTCTCTCCCCTATCTCCGATTGTTTCTTTGATAGAACTTCAGCGGAACTTAATATTTTTGTATCGGTAATAGTTTCATCAGTCTTAGTTTTTGTCATGCGTCCCGTGTACGATTCAGTACCATCCAATATTTTTTGTGTTTCAATTACAGTGGAAATAGTTCTATCGTCAGCCTTGTCGGACTCTTTTTCATCACAGAGAATTTTAGTTTTAACTATTGTATTAACAATATCTTGTTTTTCAACAAATTCTGTAAAGGTCTGTGTTTTGACAAAACTTTCACTGGGTTTCGTCTTCGTTACATGTGTAACAGTCTCCTTGAGCATTTCTGGGTCGACTGGATCAACGTCAGTAATCGATATGTCAGTTTTTTCGTCTACCTTTTTTGTTACATAATCTCCCTTAGTTACGGCTCCAACCGTACTTTTAATCTCTGTTACAAGTTCCTGAACAAGTGAGGAAGAAGTTGCTTCATCTCTATGATGTTCAAATCTGGATGAAATAGTCGTTTCTGCGATTTCGGTAGATATTAGATTTTCTGATTCAACATTTAATTCTGATTGCATTTCAAGAGTATCTGATGAAATTGTTTTCTCATCGCTTGTAACAACATGCGACCAGGTTTCCGATGTACCACGATAACATGTTACTTGATCGGATCGGATCGGTTTCTCAGTTTCGTCCAGCTTGATACCAGTCACTGGCGAAATTAGTTTCTCAGTTCGGACAGGCTTGATCTCAGTCTCTGGCGAAATTGGTTTCTCAGCTTCGATAGGCTTGATCTCAGTTACTAGCAAAATTGGTTTCTCAGTTTCGACAGGCTTGATCTCAGTCACTGACGAAATTGATTTCTCAGCTTCGACAGGCTTGATCTCAGTCACTGGTGAAATTGGTTTCTCAGTTTCGATTGGTTTGACATCAGTCTCTGGCGAAATTGGTTTCTCAGTTTCGAGAGCCTTGATCTCAGTCACTGGCGAAATTGGTTTCTCTGCTTCGACAGGCTTGATCTCAGTCAATAGCGAAATTGGTTTCTCAGCTTCGACTGGCTTGACCTCAGTCACTGGCGAAATTGGTTTCCCAGCTTCGACAGGCTTGACCTCAGTCACTGGCGAAATTGGTTTCTCTGGTCCTTCATGTTTGACCTCAGTCACTGGCGAAATTGGTTTCTTAGCTTCGACAGGCTTGATCTCAGTCACTGGCGAAATTGGTTTCTCTGCTTCGACAGGCTTAATCTCAGTCACTGGCGAAATTGGTTTCTCAGCTTCGACATGCTTGATCTCAGTCACTTGCGAAATTGGTTTCTCTGGCTCAACTGACTTGATCTCAGTCACTGGCGAAACTGGTTTCTCAGATTCAACAGGCTTGATCTCAGTCTTTGGCGAAATTGGTTTCTCAGCTTCGACGGGCTTGATCTCAGTCACTGGCGAAATTGGTTTCTCAACTTCGACAGGCTTGATCTCAGTCACTGGCGAAATTGGTTTCCCAGCTTCGACAGGCTTGACCTCAGTCACTGGCGAAATTGGTTTCTCTGCTTCGACAGGCTTAATCTCAGTCACTGGCGAAATTGGTTTCTCAGCTTCGACTGGTTTTACCTCAGTCACTGGCGAAATTGGTTTCTCTGGTCCTTCATGTTTGACCTCAGTCACTGGCGAAATTGGTTTCTTAGCTTCGACAGGCTTGATCTCAGTCACTGGCGAAATTGGTTTCTCTGCTTCGACAGGCTTGATCTCAATCACTGGCGAAATTGGTTTCTCAGCTTTGTCAGGCTTGATCTCAGTCACTGGCGAAATTGGTTTCTCTGCTTCGACAGGCTTAATCTCAGTCACTGGCGAAATTGGTTTCTCAGCTTCGACATGCTTAATCTCAGTCACTTGCGAAATTGGTTTCTCAGCTTCGACATGCTTGATCTCAGTCACTTGCGAAATTGGTTTCTCTGGCTCAACTGACTTGATCTCAGTCTTTGGCGAAATTGGTTTCTCAGCTTCGACGGGCTTGATCTCAGTCACTGGCGAAATTGGTTTCTCAACTTCGACAGGCTTGATCTCAGTCACTGGCGAAATTGGTTTCCCAGCTTCGACAGGCTTGACCTCAGTCACTGGCGAAATTGGTTTCTCTGCTTCGACAGGCTTAATCTCAGTCACTGGCGAAATTGGTTTCTCAGCTTCGACTGGTTTTACCTCAGTCACTGACGAAATTGGTTTCTCTGCTCCGACAGGCTTGATCTCAATCACTGACGAAATTGGCTTCTCAGCTTTGTCAGGTTTGATCTCAGTCACTGGCGAAATTGGTTTCTCTGCTTCGACAGGCTTAATCTCAGTCACTGGCGAAATTGGTTTCTCTGGTTCTACTGGTTTGACCTCAGTCACTGGCAAAATTGCTTTCTCAGCTTCGACAGGCTTGATCTCAGTCACTGGCGAAGCTGGTTTCTCAGCTTCGACTGGTTTGACCTCAGTCACTGGCGAAATTGGTTTTTCAGCTTCGATAGGCTTGACCTCTGTCACTGGCGAAATTGGTTTCTCAGCTTCGACAGGCTTGATCTCAGTCACTGGTATAATTGGTTTCTCAGCTTCAACAGGTTTGACCTCAATCACTGGCGAAGTTGGTCTCTCAGCTTCAACAGGCTTGATCTCAGTCACTGGCGAAATTGGTTTCTCTGGTTCAACTGACTTGATCTCAGTCACTGGCGAGATAGGTTTCTTAGCTTCAACAGACTTGATCTCAGTCAATAGCGAAGTTGGTTTCTCAGCTTCGACAGGCTTGATCTCAGTCACTGGCGAAATTGGTTTCTCAGCTTCGAATGGTTTGACCTCAGTCACTGGCGAAATTGGTTTCTCAGCTTCGACAGCCTTGATCTCAATCACTAGCGAAATTGGTTTCTCAGCTTTGTCAGGTTTGATCTCAGTCACTGGCGAAGTTGGTTTCTCAGCTTCAACAGGCTTGATCTCAGTCACTGGTGAAATTGGTTTCCCAGCTTCGACAGGCTTAATCTCAGTCACTGGCGAAATTGGTTTCTCAGCTTCGAATGGTTTGACCTCAGTCACTGGCGAAATTGGTTTCTCAGCTTCGACAGGCTTGATCTCAGTCACTGGCAAAATTGGTTTCTCGGCTTCAACAGGTTTGACATCAATCACTGGCGAAGTTGGTTTCTCAGCTTCAACAGGCTTGATCTCAGTCACTGGCAAAATTGCTTTCTCAGCTTCGACAGGCTTAATCTCAGTCACTGGCGAAGCTGGTTTCTCAGCTTCGACTGATTTGACCTCAGTCACTGGCGAAATTGGTTTTTCAGCTTCGATAGGCTTGACCTCTGTCACTGGCGAAATTGGTTTCTCAGCTTCGACAGGCTTGATCTCAGTCACTGGCGAAATTGATTTCTCGGCTTCGACTGGCTTAATCTCAGTCTTTGGCGAAGTTGATTTCTCTGGTTCTTCATGTTGAACCTCAGCGACTGGCGAAATTGGTTTCTCAGCTTCGACAGGCTTGATCTCAATTACTGGCGAAATTGATTTCTCCGTTTCGTTAGGCTTGACCTCAGTCATTGGCGAAATTGATTTCTCAGCTTCGACAGGCTTGATCTCAGTCACTGGCGAAATTGATTTCTCAGCTTCGACAGGCTTGATCTCAGTCACTGGTGAAATTGGTTTCTCAGCATCGATAGGCCTGATCTCAGTCACTGACGAAATTGCTTTCTCTGATTCATCATGTTTGACCTCAGTCACTGGCGAAATTGGTTTCTCAGTTTCGACAGGCTTGACCTCAGTCATATGCGAAATTGGTTTCTCAGTTTCGACAGGCTTAATCTCAGTCACTGACGAAATTGGTTTCTCAGCTTCGACCGGCTTGATCTCAGTCACTGGTGAAATTGGTTTTTCAGCTTCGACAGGCTTGATCTCAGTCATTGGCGAAATTGGTTTCTCAGTTTCGACAGGCTTAATCTCAGTCACTGACGAAATTGGTTTCTCAGCTTCGACAGGCTGGACCTCAGTCACTGACGAAATTGGTTTCTCAGCTTCGACAGGCTTGACCTCAGTCACTGGCGAAATTGATTTCTCAGCTTCGACAGGCTTGATCTCAGTCACTGGTGAAATTGGTTTCTCAGCTTCGATAGGCCTGATCTCAGTCACTGACGAAATTGCTTTCTCTGATTCATCATGTTTGACCTCAGTCACTGGCGAAATTGGTTTCTCAGCTTCGACAGGCTTGACCTCAGTCACTGGCGAAATTGGTTTCTCAGCTTCGACAGTCACTGGCGCAGTTGGTTTCTCTGGTTCGACTGGTTTGACCTCAGTCACTGGCGAAATTGGTTTCTCAGCTTCGACGGGCTTGATCTCAGTCACTGACGAAATTGGTTTCTCAGCTTCGACAGGCTTGACCTCAGTCACCGGCGAAATTGGTTTCTCAGCTTCGACAGTCACTGGCGAAGTTGGTTTCTCTGGTTCGACTGGTTTGAACTCAGTCACTGGCGAAATCGGTTTCTGAGCTTCGACTGGTTTGAACTCAGTCACTGGCGAAATCGGTTTCTCAGCTTCGACTGGTTTGACCTCATTCACTGGCGAAATTGGTTTCTCAGCTTCGACAGGCTTAATCTCAGTCACTGGCGAAGTTGGTTTCTTTGGTTCGACTGGTTTGAACTCAGTCACTGGCGAAATTGGTTTCTCAGCTCCGACAGTCACTGGCGAAGTTGGTTTCTCTGGTTCGACTGGTTTGAACTCAGTCACTGGTGAAATCGGTTTCTCAGCTTCGACTGGTTTGATTTCAGTCACTGGCGAAATTGGTTTCTCAGCTTCGACAAGCTTGACCTCTGTCGCTGGCGAAATTGGTTTCTCAGCTTCGACAGGCTTGATAACAGTCACTGGCGAAATCGGTTTCTCAGCTTCGAGTGGTTTGACCTCAGTCACTGGCGAAATTGGTTTCTCAGCTTCGACAGTCACTTGTGAAGTTGGTTTCTCTGGTTCGACTGGTTTGAACTCAGTTACTGGTGCAATCGGTTTCTCAGCTTCGACTGGTTTGACCTCAGTCACTGGCGAAGTTGGTTTCTCAGCTTCGACAGGCTTAATCTCAGCCACTTGCGAAATTGGTTTCTCTGGTTCGACTGGTTTGACCTCATTCACTGGCGAAATTGGTTTATCAGCTTCGACAGGCTTAATCTCAGTCACTGGCGAAGTTGGTTTCTCTGGTTCGACTGGTTTGAACTCAGTCACTGGTGAAATCGGTTTCTCAGCTTCGACTGGTTTGACCTCAGTCACTGGCGAAATTGGTTTCTCAGCTTCGACAGGCTTGATCTCAGTCACTGGCGAAGTTGGTTTCTCTGGTTCGACTGGTTCGACCTCAGTCACTGGCGAAATTGGGTTCTCAGCTTCGACAGGTTTGATAACAGTTACTGGCGAAATCGGTTTCTCTGGTTCGACTGGTTTGAACTCAGTCACTGGTGAAATCGGTTTCTCAGCTTCGACTGGTTTGACCTCAGTCACTGGCGAAATTGGTTTCTCAGCTTCGACAGGCTTGATCTCAGTCACTGGTGAAGTTGGTTTCTCTGGTTCGATTAGTTTGACCTCAGTCACTGGCGACATTGGTTTCTCAGCTTCGACAGGTTTGATAACAGTCACTGGCGAAATCGGTTTCTCTGGTTCGACTGGTTTGACGCCAGTCACTGGTGAAATTGGTTTCTCTGGTTCGACTGGTTTGACCTCAGTCACTGGCGAAATTGGTTTCTCAGCTTCGACAGGTTTGATAACAGTCACTGGCGAAATCGGTTTCTCTGGTTCGACTGGTTTGACGCCAGTCACTGGTGAAACTGGTTTCTCTGGTTCGACTGGTTTGACCTCAGTCACTGGCGAAATTGGTTTCTCACCTTCGACAGGCTTAATCTCAGTCTCTGGCGAAGTTGGTTTCTCTGGTTCGACTGGTTTGAACTCAGTCACTGGTGAAATCGGTTTCTCAGCTTCGACTGGTTTGACCTCAGTCACTGGCGAAGTTGGTTTCTCTGGTTCGACTGGTTCGACCTCAGTCACTGGCGAAATTGGGTTCTCAGCTTCGACAGGTTTGATAACAGTTACTGGCGAAATCGGTTTCTCAGCTTCGACTGGTTTGACCTCAGTCACTGGCGAACTTGGTTTCTCAGCTTCGACAGTCACTGGCGAAGTTGGTTTCTCTAGTTCGACTGGTTTGAACTCAGTCACTGGCGAAACTGGTTTCTCAGCTTCGACAGGCTTAATCTCAGTCACTGGCGAAATCGGTTTCTCAGCTTCGACTGGTTTGACCTCAGTCACTGGCGAACTTGGTTTCTCAGCTTCGACAGTCACTGGCGAAGTTGGTTTCTCTAGTTCGACTGGTTTGAACTCAGTCACTGGCGAAATTGGTTTCTCAGCTTCGACAGGCTTAATCTCAGTCACTGGCGAAATTGGTTTCTCTGGTTCGACTGGTTTGACCTCATTCACTGGCGAAATTGGTTTCTCAGCTTCGACAGGCTTGATCTCAGTCACTGGCGAAGTTGGTTTCTCTGGTTCGACTGGTTTGAACTCAGTCACTGGTGAAATCGGTTTCTCAGCTTCGACTGGTTTGACCTCAGTCACTGGCGAAGTTGGTTTCTCTGGTTCGACTGGTTCGACCTCAGTCACTGGCGAAATTGGGTTCTCAGCTTCGACAGGTTTGATAACAGTTACTGGCGAAATCGGTTTCTCAGCTTCGACTGGTTTGACCTCAGTCACTGGCGAACTTGGTTTCTCAGCTTCGACAGTCTCTGGCGAAGTTGGTTTCTCTGGTTCGACTGGTTTGAACTCAGTCACTGGTGAAATCGGTTTCTCAGCTTCGACTGGTTTGACCTCAGTCACTGGCGAAATTGGTTTCTCAGCTTCGACTGGCTTGATCTCAGTCGCTGACGAAATTGGTTTCTCAGCTTCGACAGACTTGATAACAGTCACTGGCGAAATCGGTTTCTCAGCTTCGACTGGTTTGACCTCAGTCACTGGCGAACTTGGTTTCTCAGCTTCGACAGTCACTGGCGAAGTTGGTTTCTCTAGTTCGACTGGTTTGAACTCAGTCACTGGCGAAATTGGTTTCTCAGCTTCGACAGGCTTAATCTCAGTCACTGGCGAAATTGGTTTCTCTGGTTCGACTGGTTTGACCTCATTCACTGGCGAAATTGGTTTCTCAGCTTCGACAGGCTTGATCTCAGTCACTGGCGAAGTTGGTTTCTCTGGTTCGACTGGTTTGACCTCAGTCGCTGGCAAAATTGGTTTCTCAGCTTCGATAGGCTCGACCTCAGTCACTGGCGAAATTGGTTTCTCTGGTTCGACTGGGTTGACCTCAGTCACTGGCGAAATTGGTTTCTCAGCTTCGACAGGTTTGATAACAGTCACTGGCGAAATCGGTTTCTCTGATTCGACTGGTTTGATCTCAGTCACTGGCGAAGTTGGTTTCTCTGGTTCTTCATGTTTGACCTCAGCAATTGGCGCAATTGGTTTCTCAGCTTCGATGGGCTTGATCTCAGTCACTGGCGAAATTGGTTTCTCAGCGTCGATAGGCATGACCTCAGTCACTGGCGAAATTGGTTTCTCAGCTTCGACTGGTTTCACCTCAGTCACTGGCGAAATTGGTTTCTCTGGTTCTTTATGTTTGACCTCAGTCACTGGCGAAATTGGTTTCTCAGCTTCGACAGGCTTGATCTCAGTCACTGGCGAAATTGGTTTCTCTGGTTCTTTATGTTTGATCTCAGTCACTGGCGAAATTGGTTTCTCAGCTTCGACAGGCTTGATCTCAGTCACTGGCGAAATTGGTTTCTCAGCTTCGACAGGCTTGACCTCAGTCACTGGCGAAATTGGTTTCTCAGCTTCGACACGCTTGATCTCAGTCACTGGCGAAATTGGTTTCTCAGCTTCGACAGGCTTGACCTCAGTCATTGGCGAAATTGATTTCTCCGCTTCGACAGGCTTGACCTCAGTCACTGGCGAAATTGATTTCTCCGCTTCGACAGGCTTGACCTCAGTCACTGGCGAAATTGGTTTCTCAGCTTCGACAGGCTTGACCTCAGTCATTGGCGAAATTGATTTCTCCGCTTCGACAGGCTTGACCTCAGTCACTGGCGAAATTGGTTTCTCAGCTTCGACAGGCTTGATCTCAGTCACTGGCGAAATTGGTTTCTCAGCTTCAACAGGCTTGATCTCAGTCACTGGCGAAATTGATTTCTCCGCTTCGACAGGCTTGACCTCAGTCACTGGCGAAATTGATTTCTCCGCTTCGACAGGCTTGACCTCAGTCACTGGCGAAATTGGTTTCTCAGCTTCGACAGGCTTGACCTCAGTCATTGGCGAAATTGATTTCTCCGCTTCGACAGGCTTGACCTCAGTCACTGGCGAAATTGGTTTCTCAGCTTCGACAGGCTTGATCTCAGTCACTGGCGAAATTGGTTTCTCAGCTTCGACAGGCTTGACCTCAGTCACTGGCGAAATTGGTTTCTCTGCTTCGACAGGCTTGATCTCAGTCACTGGTGAAAGTGGTTTCCCAGCTTCGACAGGCTTGATCTCAGTCACTTGCGAAATTGGTCTCTCAGCTTCGACAGGCTTGACCTCAGTCACTGGCGAAATTGGTTTCTCAGCTTCGACAGGCTTGATCTCAGTCACTGGCGATGTTGCTTTCTCTGGTTCGATTAGTTTGACCTCAGTCACTGGCGACATTGGTTTCTCAGCTTCGACAGGTTTGATAACAGTCACTGGCGAAATTGGTTTCTCTGGTTCGACTGGTTTGACCTCAGTCACTGGCGAAATTGGTTTCTCAGCTTCGACAGGTTTGATAACAGTTACTGGCGAAATCGGTTTCTCTGGTTCGACTGGTTTGAACTCAGTCACTGGTGAAATCGGTTTCTCAGCTTCGACTGGTTTGACCTCAGTCACTGGCGAAATTGGTTTCTCAGCTTCGACAGGCTTGATCTCAGTCACTGGCGAAGTTGGTTTCTCTGGTTCGATTAGTTTGACCTCAGTCACTGGCGACATTGGTTTCTCAGCTTCGACAGGTTTAATAACAGTTACTGGCGAAATCGGTTGCTCTGGTTCGACTGGTTTGAACTCAGTCACTGGTGAAATCGGTTTCTCAGCTTCGACTGGTTTGACCTCAGTCACTGGCGAAATTGGTTTCTCAGCTTCGACAGGCTTGACCTCAGTTACTGGCGAAATTGGTTTCTCAGCTTCGACAGGCTTGACCTCAGTTACTGGCGAAGTTGATTTCTCTGGTTCTTCATGTTTGACCTCAGCCATTGGCGCAATTGGTTTCCCAGCTTCGACAGGCTTGATCTCAGTCACTGGCGAAATTGGTTTCTCAGTTTCGACAGGCTTGACCTCAGTCAATGGCGAAATTGATTTCTCCGCTTCGATAGGCTTGACCTCAGTCACTGGCGAAATTGGTTTCTCAGCTTCAACAGGCTTGACCTCAGTCACTGGCGAAATTGGTTTCTCAGCTTCGACAGGCTTGATCTCAGTCACTGGCGAAGTTGGTTTCTCTGGTTCTTCATGTTTGACCTCAGCCATTGGAGCAATTGGTTTCTCCGCTTCGACAGGCTTGATCTCAGTCACAGGCGAAATTGGTTTCTCAGCTTCGACAGGCTTGATCTCAGTCACTGGTGAAATTGATCTCTCCGCTTCGATAGGCTTGACCTCAGTCACTGGCGAAATTGGTTTCTCAGCTTCGACAGGCTTGACCTCAGTTACTGGCGAAGTTGATTTCTCTGGTTCTTCATGTTTGACCTCAGCCATTGGCGCAATTGGTTTCTCCGCTTCGACAGGCTTGATCTCAGTCACTGGCCAAATTGGTTTCTCAGCTTCGACAGGCTTGATCTCAGTCACTGGTGAAATTGATCTCTCCGCTTCGACAGGCTTGACCTCAGTCACTAGCGAAATTGGTTTCTCAGTTTCGACAAGCTTGATCTCAGTCACTGGCGAAATTGGTTCCTCAGCTTCGACAGGCTTGATCTCAGTCACTGGCGAAGTTGGTTTCTCTGGTTCTTCATGTTTGACCTCAGCCATTGGCGCAATTGGTTTCTCCGCTTCGACAGGCTTGATCTCAGTCACTGGCGAAATTGGTTTCTCAGCTTCGACAGGCTTGATCTCAGTCACTGGTGAAATTGATCTCTCCGCTTCGATAGGCTTGACCTCAGTCACTGGCGAAATTGGTTTCTCAGCTTCGACAGGCTTGACCTCAGTTACTGGCGAAGTTGATTTCTCTGGTTCTTCATGTTTGACCTCAGCCATTGGCGCAATTGGTTTCTCCGCTTCGACAGGCTTGATCTCAGTCACTGGCGAAATTGGTTTCTCAGCTTCGACAGGCTTGATCTCAGTCACTGGTGAAATTGATCTCTCCGCTTCGACAGGCTCGACCTCAGTCACTGGCGAAATTGGTTTCTCAGCTTCGACAGACTTGATCTGAGTCACTGGTGAAATTGATCTCTCCGCTTCGATAGGCTTGACCTCAGTCACTGGCGAAATTGGTTTCTCAGCTTCGACAGGCTTGACCTCAGTTACTGGCGAAGTTGATTTCTCTGGTTCTTCATGTTTGACCTCAGCCATTGGCGCAATTGGTTTCTCAGCTTCGACAGGCTTGATCTCAGTCACTGGCGAAATTGGTTTCTCAGCTTCGACAGGCTCGACCTCAGTCACTGGCGAAATTGGTTTCTTAGCTTCGACAGGCTTGATCTCAGTCACTGGCGAAATTGATTTCTCAGCTTCGATAGGCTTGACCTCAGTCACTGGCGAAATTGGTTTCTCAGCTTCGACAGGCTTGATCCTAGTCACTGGCGAAATTGGTTTCTCAGTTTCGACAGGCTTGATCTCAGTCACTGGCGAAATTGATTTCTCAGCATCGACAGGCTTGACCTCAGTCACTGGCGAAATTGATTTCTCAGCTTCGACAGGCTTGATTTCAGTCACTGGCGAAATTGGTTTCTCATCTTCAACAGGCTTGACCTCAGTCACTGGCGAAATTGGTTTCTCAGCTTCGACACGCTTGATCTCAGTCACTGGCGAAATTGGTTTCTCAGCTTCGACAGGCTTGACCTCAGTCACTGGCGAAATTGGTTTCTCTGGTTCGACAGGCTTGATCTCAGTCACTGGCGAAATTGATTTCTCCGCTTCGACAGGCTTGACCTCAGTCACTGGCGAAATTGGTTTCTCAGCTTCGACAGGCTTGACCTCAGTCACTGGCGAAATTGGTTTCTCAGCTTCGACAGGCTTGATTTCAGTCACTGGCGAAATTGGTTTCTCTGGTTCGACAGGCTTGATCTCAGTCACTGGCGAAATTGATTTCTCCGCTTCGACAGGCTTGACCTCAGTCACTGGCGAAATTGATTTCTCAGCATCGACAGGCTTGACCTCAGTCACTGGCGAAATTGGTTTCTCAGCTTCGACAGGCTTGATTTCAGTCACTGGCGAAATTGGTTTCTCAGCTTCAACAGGCTTGACCTCAGTCACTGGCGAAATTGGTTTCTCAGCTTCGACAGGCTTGACCTCAGTCACTGGCGAAATTGATTTCTCAGCTTCGACAGGCTTGATCTCAGGCACTGGCGAAATTGATTTTTCAGCATCGATAGGCTTGACCTCAGTCACTGGCGAAATTGGTTTCTCAGCTTCGACAGGCTTGACCTCATTCACTGGCGAAATTGGTTTCTCAGCTTCGACAGGCTTGATCTCAGTCATTGGCGAAATTGATATCTCCGCTTCGATAGGCTCGACCTCAGTCACAGGCGAAATTGGTTTCTCAGCTTCGACAGGCTTGATCTCCGTCACTGGCGAAATTGGTTTCTCTGGTTCTTCTTGTTTGACCTCAGTCACTGGCGAAATTGGTTTCTCAGTTTCGACAGGCTTGATCTCAGTCACTGGCGAAATTGTTTTCTCAGCTTCGACAGGCTTGATCTCAGTCACTGGCGAAATTGATTGCTTCGCTTCGATAGGCTTGACCTCAGTCACTGGCGAAATTGGTTTCTCAGCTTCGACAGGCTTGACCTCATTCACTGGCGAAATTGGTTTCTCAGCTTCGACAGGCTTGATCTCTGTCACTGGCGAAATTGGTTTCTCTGGTTCGACAGGCTTGATCTCAGTCACTGGCGAAATTGATTTCTCCGCTTTGACAGGCTTGACCTCAGTCACTGGCGAAATTGGTTTCTCAGCTTCGACAGGCTTGATCTCAGTCACTGGCGAAATTGATTTCTTCGCTTCGATAGGCTTGACCTCAGTCACTGGCGAAATTGGTTTCTCAGCTTCGACAGGCTTGATCCTAGTCACTGGCGAAATTGGTTTCTCAGCTTCGACAGGCTTGATCTCAGTCACTGGTGAAATTGGTTTCTCAGCTTCGAGAGGCTTGATCTCAGCCACTAACGAAATTGGTTTCTCTGGTTCGACTGGTTTGACTTCAGTCACTGGCGAAATTAGTTTCTCTGGTTCGAATGACTTGATCTCAGTCACTGGCGAAATTGGTTTCTCAATTTCGACTGGTTTGACCTCAGTCACTGGTGAAATTGGTTTCTCAGCTTCGACAGGTTTGATAACAGTTACTGGCGAGATTGGTTTCTCAGCTTCAACAGGTTTGACCTCAGTCACTGGCGAAATTGGTTTCTCTGGTTCGACAGGCTTGATCTCAGCCACTAACGAAATTGGTTTCTCTGGTTCGACTGGTTTGACTTCAGTCACTGGCGAAATTGGTTTCTCTGGTTCGAATGACTTGATCTCAGTCACTGGCGAAATTGGTTTCTCAATTTCGACTGGTTTGACCTCAGTCACTGGTGAAATTGGTTTCCCAGCTTCGACAGGCTTAATCTCAGTCACTGGCGAGATTGGTTTCTCAGCTTCAACAGGTTTGACCTCAGTCACTGGCGTAATTGATTTCTCTGGTTCGACAGGCTTGATCTCAGCCACTAACGAAATTGGTTTCTCTGGTTCGACTGGTTTGACTTCAGTCACTGGCGAAATTGGTTTCTCTGGTTCGAATGACTTGATCTCAGTCACTGGCGAAATTGGTTTCTCAATTTCGACTGGTTTGACCTCAGTCACTGGTGAAATTGGTTTCCCAGCTTCGACAGGCTTAATCTCAGTCACTGGCGAGATTGGTTTCTCAGCTTCAACAGGTTTGACCTCAGTCACTGGCGTAATTGATTTCTCTGGTTCGACAGGCTTGATCTCAGCCACTAACGAAATTGGTTTCTCTGGTTCGACTGGTTTGACTTCAGTCACTGGCGAAATTAGTTTCTCTGGTTCGAATGACTTGATCTCAGTCACTGGCGAAATTGGTTTCTCAATTTCGACTGGTTTGACCTCAGTCACTGGTGAAATTGGTTTCCCAGCTTCGACAGGCTTAATCTCAGTCACTGGCGAGATTGGTTTCTCAGCTTCAACAGGTTTGACCTCAGTCACTGGCGAAATTGGTTTCTCTGGTTCGACAGGCTTGATCTCAGCCACTAACGAAATTGGTTTCTCTGTTTCGAGTGGTTTGACTTCAGTCACTGGCGAAATTGGTTTCTCTGGTTCGAATGACTTGATCTCAGTCACTGGCGAAATTGGTTTCTCAATTTCGACTGGTTTGACCTCAGTCACTGGTGAAATTGGTTTCCCAGCTTCGACAGGCTTAATCTCAGTCACTGGCGAGATTGGTTTCTCAGCTTCGACAGGCTTGATCTCAGTCACTGGCGAAGTTGGTTTCTCTGGTTCTTCATGTTTGACCTCAGCCATTGGCGCAATTGGTTTCTCAGCTTCGACAGGCTTGACCTCAGTCACTGGCGAAATTGGTTTCTCAGCTTCGACAGGCTTGATCCTAGTCACTGGCGAAATTGGTTTCTCAGTTTCGACAGGCTTGATCTCAGTCACTGGCGAAATTGATTTCTCAGCTTCGACAGGCTTGACCTCAGTCACTGGCGAAATTGGTTTCTCAGCTTCGACAGGCTTGATTTCAGTCACTGGCGAAATTGGTTTCTCAGCTTCAACAGGCTTGACCTCAGTCACTGGCGAAATTGGTTTCTCTGGTTCTTTATGTTTGACCTCAGTCACTGGCGAAATTGGTTTCTCAGCTTTAACAGTCACTGGCGAAATTGGTTTCTCAGCTTCGACAGGCTTGATCTCAGTCACTGGCGAAATTGGTTTCTCAGCTTCGACAGGGTTGACCTCAGTCACTGGCGAAATTGATTTCTCAGCTTCGACAGGCTTGATCTCAGGCACTGGCGAAATTGATTTTTCAGCTTCGATAGGCTTGACCTCAGTCACTGGCGAAATTGGTTTCTCAGCTTCGACAGGCTTGACCTCATTCACTGGCGAAATTGGTTTCTCAGCTTCGACAGGCTTGATCTCAGTCACTGGCGAAATTGATATCTCCGCTTCGATAGGCTCGACCTCAGTCACAGGCGAAATTGGTTTCTCAGCTTCGACAGGCTTGATCTCAGTCACTGGCGAAATTGGTTTCTCTGGTTCTTCCTGTTTGACCTCAGTCACTGGCGAAATTGGTTTCTCAGTTTCGACAGGCTTGATCTCAGTCACTGGCGAAATTGTTTTCCTAGCTTCGACAGGCTTGATCTCAGTCACTGGCGAAATTGATTGCTTCGCTTCGATAGGCTTGACCTCAGTCACTGGCGAAATTGGTTTCTCAGCTTCGACAGGCTTGACCTCATTCACTGGCGAAATTGGTTTCTCAGCTTCGACAGGCTTGATCTCAGTCACTGGCGAAATTGGTTTCTCTGGTTCGACAGGCTTGATCTCAGTCACTGGCGAAATTGATTTCTCCGCTTTGACAGGCTTGACCTCAGTCACTGGCGAAATTGGTTTCTCAGCTTCGACAGGCTTGGTCTCAGTCACTGGCGAAATTGATTTCTTCGCTTCGATAGGCTTGACATCAGTCACTGGCGAAATTGGTTTCTCAGCTTCGACAGGCTTGATCTCAGTCACTGGTGAAATTGGTTTCTCAGCTTCGACAGGCTTGATCTCAGTCACTGGTGAAATTGGTTTCTCAGCTTCGACAGGCTTGATCTCAGCCACTAACGAAATTGGTTTCTCTGGTTCGACTGGTTTGACCTCAGTCACTGGCGACATTGGTTTCTCTGGTTCGAATGACTTGATCTCAGTCACTGGCGAAATTGGTTTCTCAATTTCGACTGGTTTGACCTCAGTCACTGGTGAAATTGGTTTCCCAGCTTCGACAGGCTTAATCTCAGTCACTGGCGAGATTGGTTTCTCAGCTTCAACAGGTTTGACCTCAGTCACTGGCGAAATTGGTTTCTCTGGTTCGACAGGCTTGATCTCAGCCACTAACGAAATTGGTTTCTCTGGTTCGACTGGTTTGACTTCAGTCACTGGCGAAATTGGTTTCTCTGGTTTGAATGACTTGATTTCAGTCACTGGTGAAATTGGTTTCCCAGCTTCGACAGGCTTAATCTCAGTCACTGGCGAAATTGGTTTCTCAGCTTCAACAGGTTTGACCTCAGTCACTGGCGAAATTGGTTTCTCTGGTTCGACAGGCTTGATCTCAGCCACTAAAGAAATTGGTTTCTCTGGTTCGACTGGTTTGACTTCAGTCACTGGCGAAATTGGTTTCTCTGGTTCGAATGACTTGATCTCAGTCACTGGCGAAATTGGTTTCTCAATTTCGACTGGTTTGACCTCAGTCACTGGTGAAATTGGTTTCCCAGCTTCGACAGGCTTAATCTCAGTCACTGGCGAGATTGGTTTCTCAGCTTCGACAGGCTTGATCTCAGTCACTGGCGAAGTTGGTTTCTCTGGTTCTTCATGTTTGACCTCAGCCATTGGCGCAATTGGTTTCTCAGCTTCGACAGGCTTGATCTCAGTCACTGGCGAAATTGGTTTCTCAGCTTCGACAGGCTTGACCTCAGTCACTGGCGAAATTGGTTTCTCAGCTTTGACAGGCTTGATCTCAGTCACTGGCGAAATTGATTTCTCCGCTTCGATAGGCTTGACCTCAGTCACTGGCGAAATTGGTTTCTCAGCTTCAACAGGCTTGACCTCAGTCACTGGCGAAATTGGTTTCTCTGGTTCTTCATGTTTGACCTCAACCATTGGCGCAATTGGTTTCCCAGCTTCGACAGGCTTGGTCTCAGTCACTGGCGAAATTGGTTTTTCAGCTTCGACAGGTGCGATCTCACTCACTGGCGAAATTGGTTTTTCAGCTTCGGCAGGTTTGATCTCAGTGACTGGCGAAATTGGTTTCTTAGCTTCGACAAGCTTGATCTCAGTCATTGGCGAAATTGATATCTCCGCTTCGATATGCTCGACCTCAGTCACTGGCGAAATTGGTTTCTCAGCTTCGACAGGCTTGATTTCAGTCACTGGCGAAATTGGTTTCTCAGCTTCGACAGGCTTGACCTCAGTCACTGGCGAAATTGGTTTCTCAGCTTCGACAGGCTTGATCTCAGTCACTGGCGACATTGGTTTCTCTGGTTCGAATGACTTGATCTCAGTCACTGGCGAAATTGGTTTCTCAATTTCGACTGGTTTGACCTCAGTCACTGGTGAAATTGGTTTCCCAGCTTCGACAGGCTTAATCTCAGTCACTGGCGAGATTGGTTTCTCTGGTTCGACTGGTTTGACTTCAGTCACTGGCGAAATTGGTTTCTCTGGTTTGAATGACTTGATCTCAGTCACCGGCGAAATTGGTTTCTCAATTTCGACTGGTTTGACCTCAGTCACTGGTGAAATTGGTTTCCCAG
This sequence comes from Toxorhynchites rutilus septentrionalis, assembly GCF_029784135.1. NCBI lineage: Eukaryota > Metazoa > Arthropoda > Insecta > Diptera > Culicidae > Toxorhynchites > Toxorhynchites rutilus. Next base: position 275,158,510 of record NC_073746.1, on the reverse strand, counting down.
CTTCGACAGGCTTAATCTCAGTCACTGGCGAAATTGGTTTCTCAGCTTCAACAGGTTTGACCTCAGTCACTGGCGAAATTGGTTTCTCTGGTTCGACAGGCTTGATCTCAGCCACTAAAGAAATTGGTTTCTCTGGTTCGACTGGTTTGACTTCAGTCACTGGCGAAATTGGTTTCTCTGGTTCGAATGACTTTATCTCAGTCACTGGCGAAATTGGTTTCTCAATTTCGACTGGTTTGACCTCAGTCACTGGTGAAATTGGTTTCCCAGCTTCGACTGGCTTAATCTCAGTCACTGGCGAGATTGGTTTCTCAGCTTCGACAGGCTTGATCTCAGTCACTGGCGAAGTTGGTTTCTCTGGTTCTTCATGTTTGACCTCAGCCATTGGCGCAATTGGTTTCTCAGCTTCGACAGGCTTGATCTCAGTCACTGGCGAAATTGGTTTCTCAGCTTCGACAGGCTTGACCTCAGTCACTGGCGAAATTGGTTTCTCAGCTTTGACAGGCTTGATCTCAGTCACTGGCGAAATTGATTTCTCCGCTTCGATAGGCTTGACCTCAGTCACTGGCGAAATTGGTTTCTCAGCTTCAACAGGCTTGACCTCAGTCACTGGCGAAATTGGTTTCTCTGGTTCTTCATGTTTGACCTCAACCATTGGCGCAATTGGTTTCCCAGCTTCGACAGGCTTGGTCTCAGTCACTGGCGAAATTGGTTTTTCAGCTTCGACAGGTGCGATCTCACTCACTGGCGAAATTGGTTTTTCAGCTTCGGCAGGTTTGATCTCAGTGACTGGCGAAATTGGTTTCTTAGCTTCGACAAGCTTGATCTCAGTCATTGGCGAAATTGATATCTCCGATTCGATATGCTCGACCTCAGTCACTGGCGAAATTGGTTTCTCAGCTTCGACAGGCTTGACCTCAGTCACTGGCGAAATTGGTTTCTCAGCTTCGACAGGCTTGATCTCAGTCACTGGCGAAATTGGTTTCTCTGGTTCGACAGGCTTGATCTCAGTCACTGGCGAAATTGGTTTCTCAGTTTCGACAGGCTTGATCTCAATCTCTGGCGAAATTGGTTTCTCAGCTTCGACAGGCTTGATCTCAGTCACTGGTGAAATTGGTTTCTCAGCTTCGTCAGGCTTGATCTCAGTCACTGGCGAAATTGGTTTCTCTGCTTCGACAGGCTTGACCTCAGCCATTGGCGCAATTGGTTTCTCAGCTTTGATTGGTTTGACCTTAGTCACTGGTGAAATTGATTTCTCAGCTTCGACAGGCTCAATCTCTGGCGAAATTTGTTTCTCAGCTTCGACAGGCTTGATCTCAGTCATTGGCGAAATTGGTTTCTCAGCTTCGACAGGCTTGATTTCAGTCACTGGCGAAATTGGTTTCTCAGCTTCGACTGGTTTGACCACAGTCACTGGCGAAATTGGTTGCTCAGCTTCGACAGGTTTGACCTCAGTCACTGGCGAAATTGGTTTCTCAGCTTCGACTGGTTTGATCTCAGTCACTGGCGAAATTGGTTTCTCAGTTTCGACAAGCTTGATCTCAATCTCTGGCGAAATTGGTTTCTCAGCTTCGACAGGCTTGATCTCAGTCACTGGTGAAATTGGTTTCTCAGCTTCGACAGGCTTGACCTCAGTCACTGGCGAAATTGGTTTCTCAGCTTCGACAGGCTTGATTTCAGTCACTGGCGAAATTGGTTTCTCTGGTTCGACAGGCTTGATCTCAGTCACTGGCGAAATTGGTTTCTCAGTTTCGACAGGCTTGATCTCAATCTCTGGCGAAATTGGTTTCTCAGCTTCGACAGGCTTGATCTCAGTCACTGGTGAAATTGGTTTCTCAGCTTCGACAGGCTTGATCTCAGTCACTGACGAAATTGGTTTCTCTGCTTCGACAGGCTTGACCTCAGCCATTGGCGCAATTGGTTTCTCAGCTTCAACAGGCTCGATCTCAGTCACTGGCGAAATTGGTTTCTTAGCTTCGACTGGTTTGACCTCAATCACTGGTGAAATTGGTTTCTCTGGTTCTTTATGTTTGACCTCAGCCATTGGCGAAATTGGTTTCTCAGCTTCGACAGGCTTGACCTCAGTCACTGGCGGAATTGGTTCCTCCGCTTCGACAGGCTTGATCTCAGTCACTGGCGAAATTGATTTGTCAGCTTCAACAGGCTCGATTTCAGTCACTGGTGAAATTGTTTTTTTAGCTTCGACTGGTTTGACCTCAGTCACTGGCGAAATTGGTTTCTCTGGTTCTTCGTGTTTGACCGAAGTCACTGGTGAAGTTGGTTTCTCAGTTTCGACAGGCTTGATTTCAATCTCTGGCGAAATTGGTTTCTCAGCTTCGGCAGGCTTGATCTCAGTCACTGGTGAAATTGGTTTCTCAGCTTCGACAGGCTTGATCTCAGTTACTGGCGAAATTGATTTCTCAGCTTCAACAGGCTCGATCTCAGTCGCTGGCGAAATTGGTTTCTTAGCTTCGACTGGATTGACCTCAGTCACTAGCGAAATTGGTTTCTCTGCATGTTTGACCTCAGTCACTGGCGAAATTGCTTTCTCAGCTTCGATAGGCTTGAGCTCAGTCACTGGCGAAATTGGTTCCTCAGCTTCAACAGGCTTGAGCTCAGTCACTGGCGAAATTGGTTCCTCAGCTTCAACAGGCTTGAGCTCAGTCACTGGCGAAATTGATTTCTCCACTTCGACAGGCTTGATCGCAGTCACTGGCGAAATTGATTTCTCAGCTTCGACAGGCTTGATATCAGTCACTGGCGAAATTGGTTTCTCTGGTTCGTCATGTTTGATTCCAGTCACTGGTGAAATTGGTTTCTCAACTTCGACAGGCTTGATCTCAGTCATTGGCGAAATTGGTTTCTTAGCTTCGACAGGCTTGATCTCAGTCACTGGCGAAATTGATTTCTCAGCTTCGACAGATTCAATTTCAGTCACTGGAGAAATTAGTTTCTCAGCTTCGATAGGCTTGACCTCAGTCACTGGCGAAATTGGTTTCTCTGGTTCTTCATGTTTGATTTCAGTCACTGGGGAAATTGGTTTCTCAGCTTCGACTGGTTTGACCTCAGTCACTGGTGAAATTGGTTTCTCAGCTTCGACAGGCTTAATTTCAGTCATTGGCGAAATTGGTTTCTCAGCTTCGACAGACTTGATCTCAGTCACTGGCGAAATTGGTTTCTCAGCTTCGACAGGCTTGATCTCAGTCATTGGCGAAATTGGTTTCTCAGCTTCGACAGATTCTATCTCGGTCACTGGCGAAATTGGTTTCTCAGCTTCGATAGGCTTGATCTCAGTCACTGGTGAAATTGGTTTCTCAGCTTCGACAGGTTTGATCTCAGTCACTGGCGAAATTGGTTTCTCAGCTTCAACAGGCTTGGTCTCAGTCACTGGTGAAATTGGTTTCTCCGCTTCTACAGGTTTGATCTCAGTCACTGGCGAAATTGGTTTCTCAGCTTCAACAGGCTTGATCTCAGTCACTGGCGAAATTGGTTTCTCAGCTTCAACAGGCTTGATCTCAGTCACTGGTGAAATTGGTTTCCCAGCTTCAACAGGCTCGATCTCAGTCGCTGGCGAAATTGGTTTCTTAGCTTCGACTGGATTGACCTCAGTCACTGGCGAAATTGGTTTCTCTGGTTCTTCATGTTTGACCTCAGTCACTGGTGAAATTGGTTTCTCAGCTTCGACAGGCTTGATCTCAGTCACTGACGAAACTGTTTTCTCTGGTTCTTCATGTTTGACCTCAGTCACTGGCGAAATTGGTTTCTCAGCTTCGACAGGCTTGATCTCAATCACTGGTGAAATTGGTTTCTCTGGTTCTTCGTGTTTGACCGAAGTCACTGGTGAAGTTGGTTTCTCAGTTTCGACAGGCTTGATTTCAATCTCTGGCGAAATTGGTTTCTCAGCTTCGGCAGGCTTGATCTCAGTCACTGGTGAAATTGGTTTCTCAGCTTCGACAGGCTTGATCTCAGTTACTGGCGAAATTGATTTCTCAGCTTCAACAGGCTCGATCTCAGTCGCTGGCGAAATTGGTTTCTTAGCTTCGACTGGATTGACCTCAGTCACTGGCGAAATTGGTTTCTCTGGTTCTTCATGTTTGACCTCAGTCACTGGTGAAATTGGTTTCTCAGCTTCGACAGGCTTGACCTCAGCCATTGGCGAAATTGGTTTCTCAGCTTCGACAGGCTTGATCTCAGTCACTGACGAAACTGGTTTCTTTGGTTCTTCATGTTTGACCTCAGTCACTGGCGAAATTGGTTTCTCAGCTTCGACAGGCTTGATCTCAATCACTGGTGAAATTGGTTTCTCTGGTTCTTTATGTTTGACCTCAGCCATTGGCGAAATTGGTTTCTCAGCTTCGACAGGCTTGATCTCAGTCACTGGCGAAATTGATTTGTCAGCTTCAACAGGCTCGATTTCAGTCACTGGTGAAATTGTTTTTTTAGCTTCGACTGGTTTGACCTCAGTCACTGGCGAAATTGGTTTCTCTGGTTCTTCGTGTTTGACCGAAGTCACTGGTGAAGTTGGTTTCTCAGTTTCGACAGGCTTGATTTCAATCTCTGGCGAAATTGGTTTCTCAGCTTCGGCAGGCTTGATCTCAGTCACTGGTGAAATTGGTTTCTCAGCTTCGACAAGCTTGATCTCAGTTACTGGCGAAATTGATTTCTCAGCTTCAACAGGCTCGATTTCAGTCGCTGGCGAAATTGGTTTCTTAGCTTCGACTGGATTGACCTCAGTCACTCGCGAAATTGCTTTCTCAGCTTCAACAGTCACTGGCGAAATTGGTTTCTCAGCTTCAACAGGCTTGACCTCAGTCACTGGCGAAATTGGTTTCTCAGCTTCGACAGGCTTGATCTCAGTCACTAGCGAAGTTGGTTTCTGTGGTTCTTCATGTTTGACCTCAGTCACTGGCGAAATTGCTTTCTCAGCTTCGACAGGCTTGAGCTCAGTCACTGGCGAAATTGGTTCCTCAGCTTCGACAGGCTTGATCTCAGTCACTAGCGAAGTTGGTTTCTGTGGTTCTTCATGTTTGACCTCAGTCACTGGCGAAATTGGTTTCTCAGCTTCAACAGGCTTGACCTCAGTCACTGGCGAAATTGGTTTCTCAGCTTCGACAGGCTTGATCTCAGTCACTAGCGAAGTTGGTTTCTGTGGTTCTTCATGTTTGACCTCAGTCACTGGCGAAATTGCTTTCTCAGCTTCGACAGGCTTGAGCTCAGTCACTGGCGAAATTGGTTCCTCAGCTTCAACAGGCTTGAGCTCAGTCACTGGCGAAATTGGTTCCTCAGCTTCAACAGGCTTGAGCTCAGTCACTGGCGAAATTGATTTCTCCACTTCGACAGGCTTGATCGCAGTCACTGGCGAAATTGATTTCTCAGCTTCGACAGGCTTGATCTCAGTCACTGGCGAAATTGGTTTCTCTGGTTTGTCATGTTTGATTCCAGTCACTGGTGAAATTGGTTTCTCAACTTCGACAGGCTTGATCTCAGTCATTGGCGAAATTAGTTTCTCAGCTTCGATAGGCTTGACCTCAGTCACTGGCGAAATTGGTTTCTCTGGTTCTTCATGTTTGATTTCAGTCACTGGGGAAATTGGTTTCTCAGCTTCGACTGGTTTGACCTCAGTCACTGGTGAAATTGGTTTCTCAGCTTCGACAGGCTTAATTTCAGTCATTGGCGAAATTGGTTTCTCAGCTTCGACAGACTTGATCTCAGTCACTGGCGAAATTGGTTTCTCAGCTTCGACAGGCTTGATCTCAGTCATTGGCGAAATTGGTTTCTCAGCTTCGACAGATTCTATCTCGGTCACTGGCGAAATTGGTTTCTCAGCTTCGATAGGCTTGATCTCAGTCACTGGTGAAATTGGTTTCTCAGCTTCGACAGGTTTGATCTCAGTCACTGGCGAAATTGGTTTCTCAGCTTCAACAGGCTTGGTCTCAGTCACTGGTGAAATTGGTTTCTTCGCTTCTACAGGTTTGATCTCAGTCACTGGCGAAATTGGTTTCTCAGCTTCAACAGGCTTGATCTCAGTCACTGGTGAAATTGGTTTCCCAGCTTCGACAGGCTTGACCTCAGTCACTGGCGAAATCGGTTTCTCAGCTTCAACAGGCTTGATCTCAGTCACTGGTGAAATTGGTTTCCCAGCTTCGACAGGCTTGATCTCAGTCACTGGCGAAATTGATTTCAGGGCTTCAACAGGCTTGATCTCAGTCACTGGCGAAATTGGTTTCTCAGCTTCAACAGGCTTGATCTCAGTCACTGGTGAAATTGGTTTCCCAGCTTCGACAGGCTTGACCTCAGTCACTGGCGAAATCGGTTTCTCAGCTTCGATAGGCTTGACCTCAGTCATTGGCGAAATTGGTTTCTCAGCTTCAACAGGCGTGACCTCAGTCACTGGCGAAATTGGTTTCTCAGCTTCGACAGGCTTGATCTCAGTCACAGGCGAAATTGATTTTTCAGCTTCGACTGGTTCCACCTCAGTCACTGGTGAAATTGGTTTCTCAGCTTCGACAGGCTTGATCTCAGTCATTGGCGAAATTGGTTTCTCAGCTTCGACAGGCTTGATCTCAGTCACTGGCGAAATTGATTTCTCAGCTTCGACTGGTTTGACCTCAGTCATTGGCGACATTGGTTTCTCAGCTTCGACAGGCTTGATCTCAGTCACTGGTGAAATTGGTTTCTCAGCTTCGACAGGCTTGATCTCAGTCACTGGCGAAATTGATTTCTCAGCTTCGACTGGTTTGACCTCAGTCATTGGCGACATTGGTTTCTCAGCTTCGACAGGCTTGATCTCAGTCACTGGTGAAATTGGTTTCTCAGCTTCGACAGGCTTGATTTCAGTCACTGGCGATATTGGTTTCTCTTGTTCGACTGGTTTGACCTCAGTCATTGGCGACATTGGTTTCTCAGCTTCGACAGGCTTGATCTCAGTCACTGGTGAAATTGGTTTCTCAGCTTCGACAGGCTTGATCTCAGTCACTGGCGAAATTGATTTCTCAGCTTCGACTGGCTTGATTTCAGTCACTGGCGATATTGGTTTCTCTTGTTCGACTGGTTTGACCTCAATCACTGGCGAAATTGGTTTCTCAGCTTCGACAGGCTTGATCTCAGTCACTGGCGAAATTGGTTTCTCAGCTTCGACTGGTTTGACCTCAGTCATTGGCGACATTGGTTTCTCAGCTTCGACAGGTTTGATCTCAGTCACTGGCGAAATTAGATTCTCAGCTTCGACAGGCTTGATCTCAGTCACTGGCGAAAATGGTTTCTCAGCTTCGACAGGCTTGATCTCAGTCACAGGCGAAATTGATTTTTCAGCTTCGACTGGTTCCACCTCAGTCACTGGTGAAATTGGTTTCTCAGCTTCGACAGGCTTGATCTCAGTCATTGGCGAAATTGGTTTCTCAGCTTCGACAGGCTTGATCTCAGTCACTGGCGAAATTGATTTCTCAGTTTCGACTGGCTTGATTTCAGTCACTGGCGATATTGGTTTCTCTTGTTCGACTGGTTTGACCTCAATCACTGGCGAAATTGGTTTCTCAGCTTCGACAGGCTTGATCTCAGTCACTGGCGAAATCGGTTTCTCAGCTTCGACTGGTTTGACCTCAGTCATTGGCGACATTGGTTTCTCAGCTTCGACAGGTTTGATCTCAGTCACTGGCGAAATTAGATTCTCAGCTTCGACAGGCTTGATCTCAGTCACTGGCGAAATTGGTTTCTCTGGTTCTTCACGTTTGATTTCAGTCACTGGCGAAATTGGTTTCTCAGCTTCGACTGGTTTGACCTCAGTCACTGGCGAAATTGGTTTCTCAGTTTCGACAGGCTTGATCTCAGTCACAGGCGAAATTGATTTTTCAGCTTCGACTGGTTCCACCTCAGTCGCTGGTGAAATAAGTTTCTCAGCTTCAACAGGCTTGATCTCAGTCACAGGCGAAATTGATTTTTCAGCTTCGACTGGTTCCACCTCAGTCGCTGGTGAAATAGGTTTCTCAGCTTCGACAGGCTTCACCTCAGTCACAGGTGAAATCGGTTTCTCAGCTTCGATAGGCTTGATCTCAGTCACTGGCGAAATTGGTTTCTCTGTTTCATCATGTTTGACCTCAGTCACTGGCGAAATTGGTTTCTCAGTTTCGACAGGCTTGACCTCAGTCATTTGCGATTTTGGTTTCTCAGCTTCGACAGGCTTGATCTCAGTCATTGGCGAAATTGGTTTCTCAGCTTCGACAGATTCTATCTCGGTCACTGGCGAAATTGGTTTCTCAGCTTCGATAGGCTTGATCTCAGTCACTGGTGAAATTGGTTTCTCAGCTTCGACAGGTTTGATCTCAGTCACTGGCGAAATTGGTTTCTCAGCTTCAACAGGCTTGATCTCAGTCACTGGCGAAATTAATTTCTCAGCTTCAGCAGGCTTGATCTCAGTCACTGGCGAAATTGATTTCTCAGCTTCAACAGGCTTGATCTCAGTTACTGGTGAGATTGGTTTCTCTGCTTCGAAAGGCTTGATCTCAGTTACTGGCGAAATTGGTTTCTCAGCTTCAATAGGCTTGACCTCAGTCACTGGCGAAATTGGTTTCTCAGCTTCGATAGGCATGACCTCAGTCACTGGCGAAATTGGTTTCTCAGCTTCGACAGGCTTGATCTCAGTCACTGGTGAAATTAGTTTCTCAGCTTCGACAGGCTTGATCTCAGTCACTGGCGAAATTGGTTTCTCAGCTTCGACTGGTTTGACCTCAGTCACTGGTGAAATTGGTTTCTCAGCTTCGACAGGCTTGATCTCAGTCACTGGCGAAATTGATTTCTCAGCTTCGACTGGCTTGATTTCAGTCACTGGCGATATTGGTTTCTCTTGTTCGACTGGTTTGACCTCAATCACTGGCGAAATTGGTTTCTCAGCTTCGACAGGCTTGATCTCAGTCACTGGCGAAATTGGTTTCTCAGCTTCGACTGGTTTGACCTCAGTCATTGGCGACATTGGTTTCTCAGCTTCGACAGGTTTGATCTCAGTCACTGGCGAAATTAGATTCTCAGCTTCGACAGGCTTGATCTCAGTCACTGGCGAAATTGGTTTCTCTGGTTCTTCACGTTTGATTTCAGTCACTGGCGAAATTGGTTTCTCAGCTTCGACTGGTTTGACCTCAGTCACTGGCGAAATTGGTTTCTCAGTTTCGACAGGCTTGATCTCAGTCACAGGCGAAATTGATTTTTCAGCTTCGACTGGTTCCACCTCAGTCGCTGGTGAAATAGGTTTCTCAGCTTCGACAGGCTTCACCTCAGTCACAGGTGAAATCGGTTTCTCAGCTTCGATAGGCTTGATCTCAGTCACTGGCGAAATTGGTTTCTCTGGTTCATCATGTTTGACCTCAGTCACTGGCGAAATTGGTTTCTCAGTTTCGACAGGCTTGAACTCAGTCATTTGCGATTTTGGTTTCTCAGCTTCGACAGGCTTGATCTCAGTCATTGGCGAATTTGGTTTCTCAGCTTCGACAGATTCTATCTCGGTCACTGGCGAAATTGGTTTCTCAGCTTCGATAAGCTTGATCTCAGTCACTGGTGAAATTGGTTTCTCAGCTTCGACAGGTTTGATCTCAGTCACTGGCGAAATTGGTTTCTCAGCTTCAACAGGCTTGATCTCAGTCACTGGCGAAATTGATTTCTCAGCTTCAGCAGGCTTGATCTCAGTCACTCGCGAAATTGATTTCTCAGCTTCAACAGGCTTGATCTCAGTTACTGGTGAGATTGGTTTCTCTGCTTCGACAGGTTTGATCTCAGTCACTGGCGAAGTTGGTTTCTCAGCTTCAACAGGCTTGATCTCAGTCACTGGTGAAATTGGTTTCCCAGCTTCGACAGGCTTGACCTCAGTCACTGGCGAAATCGGTTTCTCAGCTTCGATAGGCTTGATCTCAGTCACTGGTGAAATTGGTTTCCCAGCTTCGACAGGCTTGATCTCAGTCACTGGCGAAATTGATTTCTCAGCTTCAACAGGCTTGATCTCAGTCACTGGTGAAATTGGTTTCTCAGCTTCTACAGGTTTGATCTCAGTCACTGGCGAAATTGGTTGCTCAGCTTCAACAGGCTTGATCTCAGTCACTGGTGAAATTGGTTTCCCAGCTTCGACAGGCTTGACCTCAGTCACTGGCGAAATCGGTTTCTCAGCTTCAACAGGCTTGATCTCAGTCACTGGTGAAATTGGTTTTCCAGCTTCGACAGGCTTGATCTCAGTCACTGGCGAAATTGATTTCTCAGCTTCAACAGGCTTGATCTCAGTCACTGGCGAAATTGGTTTCTCAGCTTCAACAGGCTTGATCTCAGTCACTGGTGAAATTGGTTTCCCAGCTTCGACAGGCTTGACCTCAGTCACTGGCGAAATCGGTTTCTCAGCTTCGATAGGCTTGACCTCAGTCACGGGCGAAATTGGTTTCTCAGCTTCGATAGGCTTGACCTCAGTCACTGGCGAAATTGGTTTCTCAGCTTCGATAGGCATGACCTCAGTCACTGGCAAAATTGGTTTCTCAGCTTCGACAGGCTTGATCTCAGTCACTGGTGAAATTAGTTTCTCAGCTTCGACAGGCTTGATCTCAGTCACTGGCGAAATTGATTTCTCAGCTTCAACAGGCTTGATCTCAGTCACTGGCGAAATTGGTTCCTCAGCTTCAACAGGCTTGATCTCAGTCACTGGTGAAATTGGTTTCTCCGCTTCTACAGGTTTGATCTCAGTCACTGGCGAAATTGGTTTCTCAGCTTCGTCAGGCTTGACCTCAGTCACTGGCGAAATTGGTTTCTCAGCTTCGACAGGCTTGACCTCAGTCAGTGGCGAAATTGGTTCGTCAGCTTCGACAGGCTTGATCTCAGTCACTGGCGAAGTTGGTTTCTCTGGTTCTTCATGTTTGACCTCAGTCACTGGCGAAATTAGTTTCTCAGCTTCGACAGGCTTGACCTCAGTCAGTGGCGAAATTGGTTCGTCAGCTTCGACAGGCTTGATCTCAGTCACTGGCGAAGTTGGTTTCTCTGGTTCTTCATGTTTGATCTCAGTCACTGGCGAAATTGGTTTCTCAGTTTCGAGAGGCTTGACCTCAGTCACTGGCGAAATTGGTTTCTCAGCTTCGACAGCCTTGATCTCAGTCACTGGCGAAGTTGGTTTCTCTGGTTCTTCATGTTTGACCTCAGTCACTGGCGAAATTGGTTTCTCAGCTTCGACAGGCTTGATCTCAGTCACTGGCGAAATTGATTTCTCCACTTCGACAGGCTTAATCACAGTCACTGGCGAAATTGATTGCTCAGCTTCGACAGGCTTGATCTCAGTCACTGGTGAAATTGGTTTCTCTGGTTCTTCAGGTTTGACCTCAGTCACAGGCGATATTGGTTTCTCAGCTTCGACAGGCTTGATCTCAGTCACTGGCGAAATTGATTTGTCAGCTTCGACTCGTTCCACCTCAGTCACTGGTGAAATTGGTTTCTCAGCTTCGACTGGTTCCACCTCAGCCATTGGCGAAGTTGGTTTCTCTGGTTCTTCATGTTTGACCTCAGTCACTGGCGAAATTGGTTTCTCAGCTTCGACAGGCTTGATCTCAGTCACTGGCGAAATTGATTTCTCCACTTCGACAGGCTTAATCGCAGTCACTGGCGAAATTGATTTCTCAGCTTCGACAGGCTTGATCTCAGTCACTGGCGAAGTTGGTTTCTCTGGTTCTTCATGTTTGACCTCAGCCATTGGCGAAATTGGTTTCTCAGCTTCGACAGGCTTGATCTCAGTCACTGGCGAAATTTGTTTCTCAGCTTCGACAGGCTTGATCTCAGTCACTGGCGAAGTTGGTTTCTCTGATTCTTCATGTTTGACCTCAGTCACTGGCGAAATTGCTTTCTCAGCTTCGACAGGCTTGAGCTCAGTCACTGGCGAAATTGGTTCCTCAGCTTCGACAGGCTTGATCTCAGTCACTGACGAAATTGGTTTCTCTGGTTCATCATGTTTGACCTCAGCCTTTGGCGAAATTGGTTTCTCAGCTTCGACAGGCTTGATCACAGTAACTGGCGAAATTGATTTGTCAGCTTCGACTGGTTCCACCTCAGTCACTGGTGAAATTGGTTTCTCAGCTTCGACAGGCTTGTTCTCAGTCATTGGCGAAATTGGTTTCTCAGCTTCGACAGGCTTGATCTCAGTCACTGGCGAAATTGGTTTCTCAGCTTCGACAGGCTTGATCGCAGTCACTGGAGAAATTGGTTTCTCAGCTTCGACAGGATTGATCTCAGTCACTGGCGAAGTTGGATTCTCTGATTCTTCATGTTTGACCTCAGTCACTGGCGGAATTGCTTTCTCAGCTTCGACAGGCTTGAGCTCAGTCAGTGGCGAAATTGGTTCCTCAGCTTCGACAGGCTTGATCTCAGTCACTGGCGAAGTTGGTTTCTCTGGTTCTTCATGTTTGATCTCAGCCAATGGCGAGATTGGTTTCTCAGTTTCGACAGGTTTGATCTCAGTCACTGGCGAAATTGGTTCCACAGCTTCGACAGGCTTGATCTCAGTCACTAGCGAAGTTGGTTTCTCTGGTTCTTCATGTTTGACCTCAGCCACTGGCGAAATTGGTTCCTCAGCTTCGACAGGCTTGATCTCAGTCACTGGCGATATTGATTTCTCCACTTCGACAGGCTTGATCGCAGTCACTGGCGAAATTGATTTCTCAGCTTCGACAGGCTTGATCTCAGTCACTGGTGAAATTGGTTTCTCTGGTTCTTCAGGTTTGACCTCAGTCACTGGCGAAATTGGTTTCTCAGCCTCGATAGGCTTGATCTCAGGCATTGGTGAAATTGGTTTCTCTGGTTCTTCATGTTTGACCTCAGTCACTGGCGAAATTGCTTTCTCAGCTTCGACAGGCTTGAGCTCAGTCACTGGCGAAATTGGTTTCTCAACCTCGACAGGCTTGATCTCAGTCATTGGCGAAATTGGTTTCTCAGCTTCGACAGGCTTGATCTCAGTCACTGGCGGAATTGGTTCCTCAGCTTCGACAGGCTTGATCTCAGTCACTGGCGAAGTTGGTTTCTCTGGTTCTTCATGTTTGATCTCAGTCATTGGCGAAATTGGTTTCTCAGCTTCGATAGGCTTGATCTCAGGCATTGGTGAAATTGGTTTCTCAGCTTCGACAGGCTTGATCTCAGTCACTGGCGAAGTTGGTTTTTCTGGTTCTTCATGTTTGACCTCAGTCACTGGCGAAATTGCTTTCTCAGCTTCGACAGGCTTGAGCTCAGTCACTGGCGAAATTGGTTTCTCAACTTCGACAGGCTTGATCTCAGTCATTGGCGAAATTGGTTTCTCAGCTTCGACAGGCTTGATGTCAGTCACTGGCGGAATTGGTTCCTCAGCTTCGACAGGCTTGATCTCAGTCACTGGCGAAATTGGTTTCACAGCTTCGACAGGCTTGACCTCAGTCACTGGTGAAATTGGTTTCTCAGCTTCGACAGGCTTGATCTCAGTCACTGGCGAAATTGATTTCTCAGCTTCGACAGGCTTGAGCTCAGTCACTGGCGAAATTGCTTTCTCAGCTTCGACAGGCTTGATGTCAGTCACTGGCGGAATTGGTTCCTCAGCTTCGACAGGCTTGATCTCAGTCACTGGCGAAATTGGTTTCTCAGCTTCGACAGGCTTGACCTCAGTCACTGGCGGAATTGGTTCCTCAGCTTCGACAGGCTTGATCTCAGTCACTGGCGAAATTGATTTCTCAGCTTCGACAGGCTTGAGCTCAGTCACTGGCGAAATTGGTTTCTCAACTTCGACAGGCTTAATCTCAGTCACTGGCGAAATTGGTTTCTCAGCTTCGACAGGCTTGATCTCAGTCACTGGCGGAATTGGTTCCTCAGCTTCGACAGGCTTGATCTCAGTCACTGGCGAAATTGGTTTCACAGCTTCGACAGGCTTGACCTCAGTCACTGGTGAAATTGGTTTCTCAGCTTCGACAGGCTTGATCTCAGTCACTGGCGAAATTGGTTTCTCAGCTTCGACAGGCTTGACCTCAGTCACTGGCGGAATTGGTTCCTCAGCTTCGACAGGCTTGATCTCAGTCACTGGCGAAATTGCTTTCTCAGCTTCGACAGGCTTGAGCTCAGTCACTGGCGAAATTGGTTTCTCAACTTCGACAGGCTTGATCTCAGTCACTGGCGAAATTGGTTTCTCAGCTTCGACAGGCTTGACCTCAGTCACTGGCGAAGTTGGTTTTTCTGGTTCTTCATGTTTGACCTCAGTCACTGGCGAAATTGCTTTCTCAGCTTCGACAGGCTTGAGCTCAGTCACTGGCGAAATTGGTTTCTCAACTTCGACAGGCTTGATCTCAGTCATTGGCGAAATTGGTTTCTCAGCTTCGACAGGCTTGATCTCAGTCACTGGCGGAATTGGTTCCTCAGCTTCGACAGGCTTGATCTCAGTCACTGGCGAAATTGGTTTCACAGCTTCGACAAGCTTGACCTCAGTCACTGGTGAAATTGGTTTCTCAGCTTCGACAGGCTTGATCTCAGTCACTGGCGAAATTGGTTTCTCAGCTTCGACAGGCTTGATCTCAGTCACTGGCGGAATTGGTTCCTCAGCTTCGACAGGCTTGATCTCAGTCACTGGCGAAATTGATTTCTCAGCTTCGACAGGCTTGAGCTCAGTCACTGGCGAAATTGGTTTCTCAACTTCGACAGGCTTAATCTCAGTCATTGGCGAAATTGGTTTCTCAGCTTCGACAGGCTTGATCTCAGTCACTGGCGGAATTGGTTCCTCAGCTTCGACAGGCTTGATCTCAGTCACTGGCGAAATTGGTTTCTCAGCTTCGACAGGCTTGACCTCAGTCACTGGCGAAATTGGTTTCTCAGCTTCGACAGGCTTGACCTCAGTCACTGGCGGAATTGGTTCCTCAGCTTCGACAGGCTTGATCTCAGTCACTGGCGAAATTGGTTTCTCAACTTCGACAGGCTTGATCTCAGTCATTGGCGAAATTGGTTTCTCAGCTTCGACAGGCTTGATCTCAGTCACTGGCGGAATTGGTTCCTCAGCTTCGACAGGCTTGATCTCAGTCACTGGCGAAATTGGTTTCTCAGCTTCGACAGGCTTGACCTCAGTCACTGGCGAAATTGGTTTCTCAGCTTCGACAGGCTTTATCTCAGTCACTGGCGTAGTTGGTTTCTCTGGCTCTTCATGTTTGACGTCAGTCACTGGCGAAATTGGTTTCTCAGCTTCGACAGGCTTGACCTCAGTCACTGGCGGAATTGTTTCCTCAGCTTCGACAGGCTTGATCTCAGTCACTGGCGAAATTGATTTCTCTACTTCGACAGGCTTGATCGCAGTCACTGGCGAAATTGATTTCTCAGCTTCGACAGGCTTGATCTCAGTCACTGGTGAAATTGGTTTCTCTGGTTCTTCAGGTTTGACCTCAGTCACTGGTGAAATTGGTTTCTCAGCCTCGATAGGCTTGATCTCAGGCATTGGTGAAATTGGTTTCTCTGGTTCTTCATGTTTGATCTCAGTCATTGGCAAAATTGGTTTCTCAGCATCGATAGGCTTGATCTCAGGCATTGGTGAAATTGGTTTCTCAGCTTCGACAGGCTTGATCTCAGTCACTGGCGAAGTTGGTTTTTCTGGTTCTTCATGTTTGACCTCAGTCACTGGCGAAATTGCTTTCTCAGCTTCGACAGGCTTGAGCTCAGTCACTGGCGAAATTGGTTTCTCAACTTCGACAGGCTTGATCTCAGTCATTGGCGAAATTGGTTTCTCAGCTTCGACAGGCTTGATCTCAGTCACTGGCGGAATTAGATTCTCAGCTTCGACTGGTTCCACCTCAGTCACTGGTGAAATTGGTTTCTCAGCTTCGACAGGCTTGATCTCAGTCACTGGCGAAATTGGCTTCTCAACTTCGACAGGCTTGATCGCAGTCACTGGCGAAATTGATTTCTCAGCTTCAACAGGCTTGATCTCAGTCACTGGTGAAATTGGTTTCTCAGCTTCGACAGGCTTGATCTCAGTCACTGGCGTAATTGGTTTCTCAGCTTCGATAGGCTTGACCTCAGTCACTGTCGAAATTGGTTTCTCTGGTTCTTCATGTTTGATTTCAGTCACTGGCGAAGTTGGTTTCTCTGGTTCTTCATGTTTGACCTCAGTCACTGGCGAAATTGGTTTCTCAGCTTCGGCAGGCTTGATCTCAGTCACTGACGAAATTGGTTTCTCAGCTTCGACAGGCTTGACCTCAGTCACTTGCGAAATTGGTTTCTCAGCTTCGGTAGGCTTGATCTCAGTCACTTGTGAAATTGGTTTCTCAGCTTCGACAGGCTTGATCTCAGTCACTGGTGAAATTGGTTTCTCAGCTTCAACAGGCTTGATCTCAGTCACTGGCGGAATTGGTTCCTCAGCTTCGACAGGCTTGATCTCAGTCACTGGCGAAATTGCTTTCTCAGCTTCGACAGGCTTGAGCTCAGTCACTGGCGAAATTGGTTTCTCAACTTCGACAGGCTTGATCTCAGTCACTGGCGAAATTGGTTCCTCAGCTTCGACAGGCTTGATCTCAGTCACTGGCGAAATTGGTTTCTCAGCTTCGACAGGCTTGACCTCAGTCACTGGCGGAATTGGTTCCTCAGCTTCGACAGGCTTGATCTCAGTCACTGGCGAAATTGCTTTCTCAGCTTCGACAGGCTTGAGCTCAGTCACTGGCGAAATTGGTTTCTCAACTTCGACAGGCTTGATCTCAGTCACTGGCGAAATTGGTTTCTCAGCTTCGACAGGCTTGACCTCAGTCACTGGTGAAATTGGTTTCTCAGCTTCGACAGGCTTGATCTCAGTCACTGGCGAAGTTGGTTTCTCTGGTTCTTCATGTTTGATCTCAGTCATTGGCGAAATTGGTTTCTCAGCTTCGATAGGCTTGATCTCAGGCATTGGTGAAATTGGTTTCTCAGCTTCGACAGGCTTGATCTCAGTCACTGGCGAAGTTGGTTTTTCTGGTTCTTCATGTTTGACCTCAGTCACTGGCGAAATTGCTTTCTCAGCTTCGACAGGCTTGAGCTCAGTCACTGGCGAAATTGGTTTCTCAACTTCGACAGGCTTGATCTCAGTCATTGGCGAAATTGGTTTCTCAGCTTCGACAGGCTTGATCTCAGTCACTGGCGGAATTGGTTCCTCAGCTTCGACAGGCTTGATCTCAATCACTGGCGAAATTGGTTTCACAGCTTCGACAGGCTTGACCTCAGTCACTGGTGAAATTGGTTTCTCAGCTTCGACAGGCTTGATCTCAGTCACTGGCGAAATTGGTTTCTCAGCTTCGACAGGCTTGACCTCAGTCACTGGCGAAGTTGGTTTTTCTGGTTCTTCATGTTTGACCTCAGTCACTGGCGAAATTGCTTTCTCAGCTTCGACAGGCTTGAGCTCAGTCACTGGCGAAATTGGTTTCTCAACTTCGACAGGCTTGATCTCAGTCATTGGCGAAATTGGTTTCTCAGCTTCGACAGGCTTGATCTCAGTCACTGGCGGAATTGGTTCCTCAGCTTCGACAGGCTTGATCTCAGTCACTGGCGAAATTGGTTTCACAGCTTCGACAAGCTTGACCTCAGTCACTGGTGAAATTGGTTTCTCAGCTTCGACAGGCTTGATCTCAGTCACTGGCGAAATTGGTTTCTCAGCTTCGACAGGCTTGATCTCAGTCACTGGCGGAATTGGTTCCTCAGCTTCGACAGGCTTGATCTCAGTCACTGGCGAAATTGATTTCTCAGCTTCGACAGGCTTGAGCTCAGTCACTGGCGAAATTGGTTTCTCAACTTCGACAGGCTTAATCTCAGTCATTGGCGAAATTGGTTTCTCAGCTTCGACAGGCTTGATCTCAGTCACTGGCGGAATTGGTTCCTCAGCTTCGACAGGCTTGATCTCAGTCACTGGCGAAATTGGTTTCTCAGCTTCGACAGGCTTGACCTCAGTCACTGGCGAAATTGGTTTCTCAGCTTCGACAGGCTTGACCTCAGTCACTGGCGGAATTGGTTCCTCAGCTTCGACAGGCTTGATCTCAGTCACTGGCGAAATTGGTTTCTCAACTTCGACAGGCTTGATCTCAGTCATTGGCGAAATTGGTTTCTCAGCTTCGACAGGCTTGATCTCAGTCACTGGCGGAATTGGTTCCTCAGCTTCGACAGGCTTGATCTCAGTCACTGGCGAAATTGGTTTCTCAGCTTCGACAGGCTTGACCTCAGTCACTGGCGAAATTGGTTTCTCAGCTTCGACAGGCTTTATCTCAGTCACTGGCGAAGTTGGTTTCTCTGGTTCTTCATGTTTGACGTCAGTCACTGGCGAAATTGGTTTCTCAGCTTCGACAGGCTTGACCTCAGTCACTGGCGGAATTGTTTCCTCAGCTTCGACAGGCTTGATCTCAGTCACTGGCGAAATTGATTTCTCTACTTCGACAGGCTTGATCGCAGTCACTGGCGAAATTGATTTCTCAGCTTCGACAGGCTTGATCTCAGTCACTGGTGAAATTGGTTTCTCTGGTTCTTCAGGTTTGACCTCAGTCACTGGTGAAATTGGTTTCTCAGCCTCGATAGGCTTGATCTCAGGCATTGGTGAAATTGGTTTCTCTGGTTCTTCATGTTTGATCTCAGTCATTGGCAAAATTGGTTTCTCAGCATCGATAGGCTTGATCTCAGGCATTGGTGAAATTGGTTTCTCAGCTTCGACAGGCTTGATCTCAGTCACTGGCGAAGTTGGTTTTTCTGGTTCTTCATGTTTGACCTCAGTCACTGGCGAAATTGCTTTCTCAGCTTCGACAGGCTTGATCTCAGTCACTGGCGAAATTGGTTTTTCAGCTTCAACAGGCTTGATCTCAGTCACTGGCGTAATTGGTTTCTCAGCTTCGATAGGCTTGACCTCAGTCACTGGCGAAATTGGTTTCTCTGGTTCTTCATGTTTGATTTCAGTCACTGGCGAAATTGGTTTCTCAGCTTCGACTGGTTTGACCTCAGTCACTGGCGAAATTGGTTTCTCAGCTTCGACAGGCTTGATCTCAGTCACAGGCGAAATTGATTTTTCAGGCGAAATTGGTTTCTCAGCTTCGACAGGCTTTATCTCAGTCACTGGCGAAATTGGTTTCTCAACTTCGACAGGCTTGATCTCAGTCACTGGCGAAATTGGTTTCTCAGCTTCGACAGGCTTGATCTCACTCACTGACGAAATTGGTTGCTCAGCTTCGACTGGTTTGACCTCAGTCATTGGCGACATTGGTTTCTCAGCTTCGACAGGTTTGATCTCAGTCACTGGCGAAATTAGATTCTCAGCTTCGACTGGTTCCACCTCAGTCACTGGTGAAATTGGTTTCTCAGCTTCGACAGGCTTGATCTCAGTCACTGGCGAAATTGGCTTCTCAACTTCGACAGGCTTGATCGCAGTCACTGGCGAAATTGATTTCTCAGCTTCAACAGGCTTGATCTCAGTCACTGGTGAAATTGGTTTCTCAGCTTCGACAGGCTTGATCTCAGTCACTGGCGTAATTGGTTTCTCAGCTTCGATAGGCTTGACCTCAGTCACTGTCGAAATTGGTTTCTCTGGTTCTTCATGTTTGATTTCAGTCACTGGCGAAGTTGGTTTCTCTGGTTCTTCATGTTTGACCTCAGTCACTGGCGAAATTGGTTTCTCAGCTTCGGCAGGCTTGATCTCAGTCACTGACGAAATTGGTTTCTCAGCTTCGACAGGCTTGACCTCAGTCACTTGCGAAATTGGTTTCTCAGCTTCGGTAGGCTTGATCTCAGTCACTTGTGAAATTGGTTTCTCAGCTTCGACAGGCTTGATCTCAGTCACTGGTGAAATTGGTTTCTCAGCTTCAACAGGCTTGATCTCAGTCACTGGCGGAATTGGTTCCTCAGCTTCGACAGGCTTGATCTCAGTCACTGGCGAAATTGCTTTCTCAGCTTCGACAGGCTTGAGCTCAGTCACTGGCGAAATTGGTTTCTCAACTTCGACAGGCTTGATCTCAGTCACTGGCGAAATTGGTTCCTCAGCTTCGACAGGCTTGATCTCAGTCACTGGCGAAATTGGTTTCTCAGCTTCGACAGGCTTGACCTCAGTCACTGGCGGAATTGGTTCCTCAGCTTCGACAGGCTTGATCTCAGTCACTGGCGAAATTGCTTTCTCAGCTTCGACAGGCTTGAGCTCAGTCACTGGCGAAATTGGTTTCTCAACTTCGACAGGCTTGATCTCAGTCACTGGCGAAATTGGTTTCTCAGCTTCGACAGGCTTGACCTCAGTCACTGGTGAAATTGGTTTCTCAGCTTCGACAGGCTTGATCTCAGTCACTGGCGAAGTTGGTTTCTCTGGTTCTTCATGTTTGATCTCAGTCATTGGCGAAATTGGTTTCTCAGCTTCGATAGGCTTGATCTCAGGCATTGGTGAAATTGGTTTCTCAGCTTCGACAGGCTTGATCTCAGTCACTGGCGAAGTTGGTTTTTCTGGTTCTTCATGTTTGACCTCAGTCACTGGCGAAATTGCTTTCTCAGCTTCGACAGGCTTGAGCTCAGTCACTGGCGAAATTGGTTTCTCAACTTCGACAGGCTTGATCTCAGTCATTGGCGAAATTGGTTTCTCAGCTTCGACAGGCTTGATCTCAGTCACTGGCGGAATTGGTTCCTCAGCTTCGACAGGCTTGATCTCAATCACTGGCGAAATTGGTTTCACAGCTTCGACAGGCTTGACCTCAGTCACTGGTGAAATTGGTTTCTCAGCTTCGACAGGCTTGATCTCAGTCACTGGCGAAATTGGTTTCTCAGCTTCGACAGGCTTGACCTCAGTCACTGGCGGAATTGGTTCCTCAGCTTCGACAGGCTTGATCTCAGTCACTGGCGAAATTGATTTCTCAGCTTCGACAGGCTTGAGCTCAGTCACTGGCGAAATTGGTTTCTCAACTTCGACAGGCTTAATCTCAGTTATTGGCGAAATTGGTTTCTCAGCTTCGACAGGCTTGATCTCAGTCACTGGCGGAATTGGTTCCTCAGCTTCGACAGGCTTGATCTCAGTCACTGGCGAAATTGGTTTCTCAGCTTCGACAGGCTTGACCTCAGTCACTGGCGAAATTGGTTTCTCAGCTTCGACAGGCTTGACCTCAGTCACTGGCGGAGTTGGTTCCTCAGCTTCGACAGGCTTGATCTCAGTCACTGGCGAAATTGGTTTCCCAACTTCGACAGGCTTGATCTCAGTCATTGGCGAAATTGGTTTCTCAGCTTCGACAGGCTTGATCTCAGTCACTGGCGGAATTGGTTCCTCAGCTTCGACAGGCTTGATCTCAGTCACTGGCGAAATTGGTTTCTCAGCTTCGACAGGCTTGACCTCAGTCACTGGCGAAATTGGTTTCTCAGCTTCGACAGGCTTGACCTCAGTCACTGGCGGAGTTGGTTCCTCAGCTTCGACAGGCTTGATCTCAGTCACTGGCGAAATTGGTTTCTCAACTTCGACAGGCTTGATCTCAGTCATTGGCGAAATTGGTTTCTCAGCTTCGACAGGCTTGATCTCAGTCACTGGCGGAATTGGTTCCTCAGCTTCGACAGGCTTGACCTCAGTCACTGGCGGAATTGTTTCCTCAGCTTCGACAGGCTTGATCTCAGTCACTGGCGAAATTGATTTCTCTACTTCGACAGGCTTGATCGCAGTCACTGGCGAAATTGATTTCTCAGCTTCGACAGGCTTGATCTCAGTCACTGGTGAAATTGGTTTCTCTGGTTCTTCAGGTTTGACCTCAGTCACTGGTGAAATTGGTTTCTCAGCCTCGATAGGCTTGATCTCAGGCATTGGTGAAATTGGTTTCTCTGGTTCTTCATGTTTGATCTCAGTCATTGGCAAAATTGGTTTCTCAGCTTCGATAGGCTTGATCTCAGGCATTGGTGAAATTGGTTTCTCAGCTTCGACAGGCTTGATCTCAGTCACTGGCGAAGTTGGTTTTTCTGGTTCTTCATGTTTGACCTCAGTCACTGGCGAAATTGCTTTCTCAGCTTCGACAGGCTTGATCTCAGTCACTGGCGAAATTGGTTTTTCAGCTTCAACAGGCTTGATCTCAGTCACTGGCGTAATTGGTTTCTCAGCTTCGATAGGCTTGACCTCAGTCACTGGCGAAATTGGTTTCTCTGGTTCTTCATGTTTGATTTCAGTCACTGGCGAAATTGGTTTCTCAGCTTCGACTGGTTTGACCTCAGTCACTGGCGAAATTGGTTTCTCAGCTTCGACAGGCTTGATCTCAGTCACTGGCGAAATTGGCTTCTCAACTTCGACAGGCTTGATCGCAGTCACTGGCGAAATTGATTTCTCAGCTTCGACAGGCTTGATCTCAGTCACTGGCGAAATTGGTTTCTCTGGTTCTTCATGTTTGATTTCAGTCACAGGCGAAATTGGTTTCTCAGCTTCGACAGGCTTTATCTCAGTCACTGGCGAAATTGGTTTCTCAACTTCGACAGGCTTGATCTCAGTCACTGGCGAAATTGGTTTCTCAGCTTCGACAGGCTTGATCTCACTCACTGACGAAATTGGTTTCTCAGCTTCGACTGGTTTGACCTCAGTCATTGGCGACATTGGTTTCTCAGCTTCGACAGGTTTGATCTCAGTCACTGGCGAAATTAGATTCTCAGCTTCGACAGGCTTGATCTCAGTCACTGGCGAAATTGGTTTTTCAACATCAACAGGCTTGATCTCAGTCACTGGCGTAATTGGTTTCTCAGCTTCGATAGGCTTGACCTCAGTCACTGTCGAAATTGGTTTCTCTGGTTCTTCATGTTTGATTTCAGTCACTGGCGAAGTTGGTTTCTCTGGTTCTTCATGTTTGACCTCAGTCACTGGCGAAATTGGTTTCTCAGCTTCGGCAGGCTTGATCTCAGTCACTGGCGAAATTGGTTTCTCAGCTTCGACAGGCTTGACCTCAGTCACTCGCGAAATTGGTTTCTCAGCTTCGGTAGGCTTGATCTCAGTCACTTGTGAAATTGGTTTCTCAGCTTCGACAGGCTTGATCTCAGTCACTGGTGAAATTGGTTTCTCAGCTTCAACAGGCTTGATCTCAGTCACTGGTGAAATTGGTTTCCCAGCTTCGACAGGCTTGATTTCTGTCACTGGCGAAATTGGTTTCTCAATTTCAACAGGCTTGATCGCAGTCATTGGTGAAATTGATTTTCCAGCTTCGACAGGCTTGATCTCAGTCACTGACGAAATTGGTTTCTCAGCTTCAACAGGCTTGATCTCAGCCACTGGCGAAATTGGTTTCTCAGCTTCGACAGGCTTGATCTCAGTCACTGGCGAAGTTGGTTTCTCTGATTCTTCATATTTGACCTCAGTCACTGGCGAAATTGGTTTCTCAGCTTCGACAGGCTTGACCTCAGTCACTGGCGAAATTGGTTTCTCTGATTCTTCATGTATGACCTCAGTCACTGGCGAAATCAGTTTCTCAGCTTCGACAGGCTTGATCTCAGTCACTGGCGAAATTGGTTTCTCAGCGCCA
This sequence comes from Toxorhynchites rutilus septentrionalis, assembly GCF_029784135.1. Taxonomy (NCBI): domain Eukaryota; kingdom Metazoa; phylum Arthropoda; class Insecta; order Diptera; family Culicidae; genus Toxorhynchites; species Toxorhynchites rutilus. The sequence continues at coordinate 275,135,066 of NC_073746.1, read as the reverse complement.
ACAGGTTTGACCTCAGTCACTGGCGAAATTGGTTTCTTAGCTTCGACAGGTTTGACCTCAGTCACTGGCGTAATTGATATCTCCGCTTCGATAGGCTTGATCTCAGTCACTGGCGAAAATGGTTTCTCAGCTTCGACAGGCTTGGCCTCAGTCACTGGCGAAATTGATTTCTCAGCTTCGACAGGCTTGATCTCAGTCACTGGCGAAGTTGGTTTCTCTGGTTCTTCATGTTTGACCTCAGTCACTGGCGAAATTGGTTTCTCAGCTTCGGCAGGCTTGATCTCAGTCACTGGCGAAATTGGTTTCTCAGCTTCGACAGGCTTGACCTCAGTCACTTGCGAAATTGGTTTCTCAGCTTCGGTAGGCTTGATCTCAGTCACTTGTGAAATTGGTTTCTCAGCTTCGACAGGCTTGATCTCAGTCACTGGTGAAATTGGTTTCTCAGCTTCAACAGGCTTGATCTCAGTCACTGGTGAAATTGGTTTCCCAGCTTCGACAGGCTTGATCTCAGTCACTGGCGAAGTTGGTTTCTCTGATTCTTCATATTTGACCTCAGTCACTGGTGAAATTGGTTTCTCAGCTTCGACAGGCTTGACCTCAGTCACTGGCGAAATTGGTTTCTCTGATTCTTCATGTTTGACCTCAGTCATTGGTTTCTCAGCTTCGACAGGCTTGACCTCATTCACTGGTGAAATTGGTTTCTCAGCTTCGATAGGCTTTACCCCAGTCACTGGTGAAATTGGTTTCTCAGCTTCGACAGGCTTGATCTCAGTCACTGGCGAAAATGGTTTCTCAGCTTCGACAGACTTGACCTCAGTCACTGGCGGAATTGATTTCTCCGCTTCGATATGCTTGATCTCAGTCATTGGCGAAATTGGTTTCTCAACTTCGACAGGCTTGACCTCAGTCACTGGCGAAATTGGTTTCTCTGATTCTTCATGTTTGACCTCAGTCACTGGCGAAATTGGTTTCTCAGCTTCGACAGGCTTGACCTCAGTCACTGGCGAAATTGGTTTCTCAGCTTCGACAGGTTTGATCTCAGTCACTGGTGAAATTGGTTTCTTAGCTTCAACAGGCTTGATCTCAGTCACTGGTGAAATTGGTTTCTCAGCTTCGACAGGCTTGATCTCAGTCATTGGCGGAATTGGTTTCTCAGCTTCGAATGGTTTGACCTCAGTCACTGACGAAATTGGTTTCTCAGCTTCGACAGGCTTGATCTCAGTCACTGGCGAAATTGGTTTCTCAGCTTCGACAGGCTTGATCTCAGTCACTGGCGAAATTGATATTTCAGCTTCGACTGGTTCCACCTCAGTCACTGGTGAAATTGGTTTCTCAGCTTCGACAGGCTTCACCTCAGTCACAGGCGAAATTGGTTTCTCAGTTTCGACAGGCTTGATCTCAGTCACTGGCGAAATTGGTTTCTCAACTTCGACAGGCTTGATCTCAGTCACTGGCGAAATTGATTTTTCAGCTTCGACTGGTTCCACCTCAGTCACTGGTGAAATTGGTTTCTCAGCTTCGACAGGCTTCACCTCAGTCACAGGCGAAATTGGTTTCTCAGCTTCGACAGGCTTCACCTCAGTCACAGGCGAAATTGGTTTCTCAGCTTCGACAGGCTTGATCTCAGTAACAGGCGATATTGATTTTTCAGCTTCGACTGGTTCCACCTCAGTCACTGGTGAAATTGGTTTCTCAGCTTCGACAGGCTTCACCTCAGTCACAGGCGAAATTGGTTTCTCAGTTTCGACAGGCTTGATCTCAGTCACTGGCGAAATTGGTTTCTCAACTTCGACAGGCTTGATCTCAGTCACTGGCGAAATTGATTTTTCAGCTTCGACTGGTTCCACCTCAGTCACTGGTGAAATTGGTTTCTCAGCTTCGACAGGCTTGATCTCAGTCAATGTTGAAATTGGTTTCTCAGCTTCGACAGGCTTGATCTCAGTCAATGGCGAAATTGGTTTCTCAGTTTCGACAGGCTTGACCTCAGTCACAGGCGAAATTGGTTTCACAGCTTCGACTGGTTCCACCTCAGTCACTGGTGAAATTGGTTTCTCAGCTTCGACAGGCTTCACCACAGTCACAGGCGAAATTGGTTTCTCTGGTTCGACTGGTTTGACCTCAGTCACTGGCGAAATTGGTTTCTCAGCTTCGACGGGTTTGACCTCAGTCACTGGCGAAATTGGTTTCTCAGCTTCGACAGGCTTGATCTCAGTCATTGACGAAATTGGTTCTTCAGCTTCGACAGGCTTGACCTCAGTCACTGGCGAAATTGGTTTCTCAGCTTCGACAGGCTTTACCTCAGTCACAGGCGAAGATGGTTTCACAGCTTCGACTGGTTCCACCTCAGTCACTGGTGAAATTGGTATCTCAGCTTCGACAGTCTTGACCTCAGTCACAGGCGAAGTTGGTTTCTTATCTTCGACAGGCTTGATCTCAATCACTGGCGAAATGGGTTTCTCTGGTTCTTCATGTTTGACCTCAGTCACAGGCGAAATTGGTTTCTCAGCTTCGACAGGCTTGATCTCAGTCACTGGCGAAGTTGGTTTCTTTGATTCTTCATGTTTGACCTCAGCCACTGGCGAAATTGGTTCCTCAGCTTCGACAGGCTTGACCTCAGTCACTGGCGAAATTGGTTTCTCATCTTCAACAGGCTTGATCGCAGTCATTGGTGAAATTGGTTTCCCAGCTTCGACAGGCTTGACCTCAGCAACTGGCGAAATTGGTTTCTCAGCTTCGACAGGCTTGATCTCAGTCACAGGCGAAATTGGTTTCTCAGCTTCGACAGGCTTGATCTCAGTCACAGGCGAAATTGATTCTTCAGCTTCGACTGGTTCCACCTCAGTCACTGTTAAAATTGGTTTCTCAGCTTCGACAGGTCTGATCTCAGTCACTGGCGAAGTTGGTTTCTCAGCTTCGACAGGCTTGACCTCAGCAACTGGCGAAATTGGTTTCTCAGCTTCGGTAGGCTTGATCTCAGTCATTGGTGAAATTGGTTTCTCAGCTTCGACAGGCTTGATCTCAGTCACTGGTGAAATTGGTTTCCCATCTTCGACAGGCTTGATTGCAGTCACTGGCGAAATTGGTTTCTCAACTTCAACAGGCTTGATCGCAGTCATTGGTGAAATTGGTTTCCCAGCTTCGACAGGCTTGATCTCAGTCACTGGCGGAATTGGTTTCTTAGCTTCGACAGGCTTGATCTCAGCCACTGGCGAAATTGGTTTCTCAGCTTCGACAGGCTTGATCTCAGTCACTGGCGAAGTTGGTTTCTTTGATTCTTCATGTTTGACCTCAGCCACTGGCGAAATTGGTTCCTCAGCTTCGACAGGCTTGACCTCAGTCACTGGCGAAATTGGTTTCTCATCTTCAACAGGCTTGATCGCAGTCATTGGTGAAATTGGTTTCCCAGCTTCGACAGGCTTGATCTCAGTCACTGGCGAAATTGGTTTCTCTTCTTCAGCAGGCTTGATCTCAGTCACTGGCGGAGTTGGTTTCTCTGACTCTTCATGTTTGACCTCAGTCACTGGCGAAATTGGTTTGTCAGCTTCGACAGGCTTGATCTCAGTCACTGGTGAAATTGGTTTCTCAGCTTCGACAGGCTTGATCTCAGTCACCAGCGAAACTGGTTTCTCTGGTTTTTCATGTTTGACCTCAGTCACTGGCGAAATTGGTTTCTCTGGTTCTTCATGTTTGACCTCAGTCACTGGCGAAATTGGTTTGGCAGCTTCGAAAGGCTTGATCTCAGTCATTGGTGAAATAGGTTTCTCAGATTCGACAGGCTTGATCTCAGTCACTGGCGAATTTGGTTTCTCTGCTTCGACAGGCTTGATCTCAGTCACTGGCGAAATTGGTTTCTCAGCTTCGACAGGCTTGACCTCAGTTACTGGCGAAATTGGTTTCTCAGCTTCGATAGGCTTGACCTCAGTCACTGGCGAAATTGGTTTCGCAGTTTGGACTGGTTTGACCTCAGGCACTGGTGAAATTGGTTTCTCAGCTTCAACAGGCTTGATCTCAATCAATGGCGGAAATAGTTTCTCTGCTTCATCATGTTTAACATCAGTTACTTCCGAGGTTGTTACTTTTGATCCATCACTTCTGGTCCCTTGGATCGTTAAAATAGTTTCTTCTGATTTCAGATGTGTAACTTGCTGTCTAATCGAAATGATTTTATCAGTCAGTAATATCACTTGTTTCTCATACTCGACGCGCTCTACCTCTGTCACGAATGAATCTGGTTTCTCTGATTCTTCGTGTTCGACCAAAGTCACTGGCGAAATTGGTTTCTCAGCTTTGACAGGCTTGACCTCAGTCACTGGCGAAATTGGTTTCTCTGGTTCTTCAAGTTTGACCTCAGCCACTGGCGAAATTGGTTTCTCAGCTTCGACAGGCTTGACCTCAGGCACTGGTGAAATTGGTTTCTCAGCTTCGGCAGGCTTGATCTCAGTCACTGGCGAAATTGTCTTCTCAGCTTCGACAGGCTTGATCTCAGTCAATGGCGAAATTGGTTTCTCATCTTTGACAGGCTTGATCCCAGTCACTGGCGAAGTTGGTTTCTCTGGTTCTTCATGTTTGATCTCAGTCACTGGCGAAATTGGTTTCTTACCTTCAACAGGTTTAATCTCAGTCACTGGCAAAATTAGTTTATCGGCTTCGATAGGTTTGATCTCAGTCACTGGCGAAATTGGTTTCTCAGCTTCGACAGGTTTGATCGTACTCACTGGCGAAATTGGTTCCTCAGCTTCGCCAGGTTCGATCTCAGTCAATGGCGAAATTGGTTTCTCAGCTTCGACAGGTTTGATATCAGTCACTGGCGAAATTGGTTTCTTAGCTTCGACAGGTTTGATCACAGTCACTGGCGAAAGTGGTTTCTTGGCTTCGATAGGCTTGACCTCAGTCACTGGCGAAATTGGTTTCTCAGCTTCGACAGGCTTGATTTCAGTCATTAGCGAAATTGGTTCCTGAGCTTCGATAGGTTTAATATCAGTCACTGGTGAAATTGGTTTCTCAGCTTCGACAGGTCTGATCTCAGTCACTGGCGAAGTTGGTTTCTCAGCTTCGATAGGTTTGATCTCAGTCACTGGCGAAATTGGTTTCTCAGCTTCGACAGGTTTGATCTCAGTCACTGGCGAAATTGGTTTCTCAGCTTCGACAGGTTTGATCTCAGTCACTGGCGAAATTGGTTTCTCAGCTTCGACAGGTTTGATCTCAGTTACTGGCGAAATTGGTTTCTTAGTTTCGACAGGCTTGATCTCAGTCACTGGCGAAATTGGTTTCTCAACTTCGACAGGTCTGATCTCAGTCACTGGCGAAGTTGGTTTCTCAGCTTCGATAGGTTTGATCTCAGTCACTGGCGCAATTGGTTTCTCAGCTTCGACAGGTTTGATCTCAGTCACTGGCGAAATTGGTTTCTCAGCTTCGACAGGTTTGATCTCAGTTACTGGCGAAATTGGTTTCTTAGTTTCGACAGGCTTGATCTCAGTCACTGGCGAAATTGGTTTCTCAACTTCGACAGGTGTGATCTCACTCACTGGTGAAATTGGTTTTTCAGCTTCGATAGGTTTGATCTCAGTCACTGGCGCAATTGGTTTCTCAGCTTCGACAGGTTTGATCTCAGTCACTGGCGAAATTGGTTTCTCAGCTTCGACAGGTTTGATCTCAGTTACTGGCGAAATTGGTTTCTTAGTTTCGACAGGCTTGATCTCAGTCACTGGCGAAATTGGTTTCTCAACTTCGACAGGTCTGATCTCAGTCACTGGCGAAGTTGGTTTCTCAGCTTCGATAGGTTTGATCTCAGTCACTGGCGCAATTGGTTTCTCAGCTTCGACAGGTTTGATCTCAGTCACTGGCGAAATTGGTTTCTCAGCTTCGACAGGTTTGATCTCAGTTACTGGCGAAATTGGTTTCTTAGTTTCGACAGGCTTGATCTCAGTCACTGGCGAAATTGGTTTCTCAACTTCGACAGGCTTGATCTCAGTCACTGGCGAAATTGGTTTCTCAACTTCGACAGGTCTGATCTCAGTCACTGGCGAAGTTGGTTTCTCAGCTTCGATAGGTTTGATCTCAGTCACTGGCGAAATTGGTTTCTCAGCTTCGACAGGTTTGATCTCAGTCACTGGCGAAATTGGTTTCTCAGCTTCGACAGGTTTGATCTCAGTCACTGGCGAAATTGGTTTCTCAGCTTCGACAGGTTTGATCTCAGTTACTGCCGAAATTGGTTTCAAAGTTTCGACAGGCTTGATCTCAGTCACTGGCGAAATTGGTTTCTCAACTTCGACAGGTCTGATCTCAGTCACTGGCGAAGTTGGTTTCTCAGCTTCGATAGGTTTGATCTCAGTCACTGGCGCAATTGGTTTCTCAGCTTCGACAGGTTTGATCTCAGTCACTGGCGAAATTGGTTTCTCAGCTTCGACAGGTTTGATCTCAGTTACTGGCGAAATTGGTTTCTTAGTTTCGACAGGCTTGATCTCAGTCACTGGCGAAATTGGTTTCTCAACTTCGACAGGTGTGATCTCACTCACTGGTGAAATTGGTTTTTCAGCTTCGGCAGGTTTGATCTCAGTGACTAGCGAAATTGGTTTCTCTGGTTTTTCATGTTTGACATCAGTCACTGGCGAAATTGGTTTCTCAGCTTCGACAGGCTTTATCTCAGTCACTGGCGAAATTGGTTTCTCAGCTTCGATAGGTTTGATCTCAGTCACTGGCGCAATTGGTTTCTCAGCTTCGACAGGTTTGATCTCAGTCACTGGCGAAGTTGGTTTCTCAGCTTCGACAGGCTTGATCTCAGTCACTGGTGAAATTGGTTTCTCAGCTTCGACAGGCTTGATCTCAGTCACTGGCGAAATTGGTTTCTCAGCTTCGACTGGCTTGATCTCAGTCACTGGCGAAATTGGTTTCTTATCTTCGACAGGTTTGATCTCAGTCACTGGCGAAATTGGTTTCTCAGCTTCGACAGGCTTGATCTCAGTCAATGTTGAAATTGGTTTCTCAGCTTCGACAGGCTTGATCTCAGACAATGGCGAAATTGGTTTCTCAGCTTCGACAGGATTGATCTCAGTCACTGGCCAAATTGGTTTCTCAGCTTCGGTAGGTTTGATCTCAGTCACTGGCGAAACTGGTTCCTCAACTTCGACTGGTTTGACCTCAGTCACTGGTGAAATTGGTTTCCCAGCTTTGACAGGCTTGATCTCAGTCATTGGCGAAATTGGTTTCTCAGCTTCGACAGGCTTGATCTCAGTCACTGGCGAAATTGGTTTCTCAGCTTCGGCAGATTTGATCTCAGTCACTGGCGAAATTGGTTCCTCAACTTCGACTGGTTTGACCTCAGTCACTGGTGAAATTGGTTTCCCAGCTTTGACAGGCTTGATCTCAGTCATTGGCGAAATTGGTTTCTCAGCTTCGGCAGATTTGATCTCAGTCACTGGCGAAATTGGTTCCTCAACTTCGACTGGTTTGACCTCAGTCACTGGTGAAATTGGTTTCCCAGCTTTGACAGGCTTGATCTCAGTCATTGGCGAAATTGGTTTCTCAGCTTCGACAGGCTTGATTTCAGTCAATTTTGAAATTGGTTTCTCTGATTCTTCATGTTTGACCTCAGTCACTGGCGAAATTGGTTTCTCAGCTTCGACAGGCTTGACCTCAGTCCCTGGCGAAATTGGTTTCTCAACTTCGACAGGTCTGATCTCAGTTACTGGCGAAGTTGGTTTCTCAGCTTCGATAGGTTTGATCTCAGTCACTGGCGCAATTGGTTTCTCAGCTTCGACAGGTTTGATCTCAGTCACTGGCGAAATTGGTTTCTCAGCTTTGACAGGTTTGATCTCAGTTACTGGCGAAATTGGTTTCTCAGTTTCGACAGGCTTGATCTCAGTCACTGGCGAAATTGGCTTCTCAACTTCGGCAGGTGTGATCTCACTCACTGGTGAAATTGGTTTTTCAGCTTCGGCAGGTTTGATCTCAGTGACTAACGAAATTGGTTTCTCTGGTTCTTCATGTTTGACATCAGTCACTGGCGAAATTGGTTTCTTAGCTTCGACAGGCTTTATCTCAGTCACTGGCGAAATTGGTTTCTCAGCTTCGATAGGTTTGATCTCAGTCACTGGCGAAATTGGTTTCTCAGCTTCGACTGGTTTGATCTCAGTCACTGGTGAAATTGGTTTCTCAGCTTTGACAGGCTTGATCTCAGTCATTGGCGAAATTGGTTTCTCAGCTTCGACAGGTTTGATCTCACTCACTGGCGAAATTGGTTTCTCAATTTCGACAGGCTTGATCTCAGTCATTGGCGAAATTGGTTTCTCAGCTTCGATAGGTTTGATCTCAGTCACTGGCGCAATTGGTTTCTCAGCTTCGACAGGTTTGATCTCAGTCACTGGCGAAATTGGTTTCTCAGCTTCGACAGGTTTGATCTCAGTTACTGGCGAAATTGGTTTCTCAGTTTCGACAGGCTTGATCTCAGTCACTGGCGAAATTGGTTTCTCAACTTCGACAGGTGTGACCTCACTCACTGGTGAAATTGGTTTTTCAGCTTCGGTAGGTTTGATCTCAGTGACTAGCGAAATTGGTTTCTCTGGTTCTTCATGTTTGACATCAGTCACTGGCGAAATTGGTTTCTTAGCTTCGACAGGCTTTATCTCAGTCACTGGCGAAATTGGTTTCTCAGCTTCGATAGGTTTGATCTCAGTCACTGGCGAAATTGGTTTCTCAGCTTCGACTGGTTTGATCTCAGTCACTGGTGAAATTGGTTTCTCAGCTTTGACAGGCTTGATCTCAGTCATTGCCGAAATTGGTTTCTCAGCTTCGACAGGTTTGATCTCACTCACTGGCGAAATTGGTTTCTCAATTTCGACAGGCTTGATCTCAGTCATTGGCGAAATTGGTTTCTCAGCTTCGACAGGTTTGATCTCACTCACTGGCGATATTGGTTTCTCAATTTCGACAGGCTTGACCTCAGTCACTGGCGAAATTGGTTTCTCAGCTTCGACTGGTTTAATCTCAGTCACTGGTGAAATTGGTTTCTCAGCTTTGACAGGCTTGACCTCTGTCACTGGCGAAATTGGTTTCTCAGCTTCGACAGGTTTGATCTCACTCACTGGCGAAATTGGTTTCTCAATTTCGACAGGCTTGACCTCAGTCACTGGCGAAATTGGTTTCTCAGCTTCGACTGGTTTAATCTCAGTCACTGGTGAAATTGGTTTCTCAGCTTTGACAGGCTTGATCTCAGTCATTGGCGAAATTGGTTTATCAGCTTCGACAGGTTTGATCTCAGCCACTGGCGAAATTGGTTTCTCAGCTTTGACAGGCTTGATCTCAGTCATTGGCGAAATTGGTTTCTCAGCTTCGACAGGTTTGATCTCACTCACTGGCGAAATTGGTTTCTCAATTTCGAAAGGCTTGACCTCAGTCACTGGCGAAATTGGTTTCTCAGCTTCGACAGGTTTGATCTCAGTAACTGGTGAAATTGGTTTCTTATCTTCGACAGGTTTGATCTCAGTCACTGGCGAAATTGGTTTCTCAGCTTCGACTGGCTTGATCTCAGTCACTGGCGAAATTGGTTTCTTATCTTCGACAGGTTTGATCTCAGTCACTGGCGAAATTGGTTTCTCAGCTTCGACAGGTTTGATCTCAGTCACTGGCGAAATTGGTTTCTCAGCTTCGACAGGCTTGATCTCAGTCACTGGTGATATTAGTTTCTCAGCTTCGACAGGCTTGATCTCAGTCAATGTTGAAGTTGGTTTCTCAGCTTCGACAGGCTTGATCTCAGTCAATGGCGATATTGGTTTCTCAGCTTCGACAGGCTTGATCTCAGTCACTGGCGAAATTGGTTTCTCAGCTTCGGCAGATTTGATCTCAGTCACTGGCGAAATTTGTTCCTCAATATCGACTGGTTTGACCTCAGTCACTGGCGAAATTGGTTTCTCAGCTTCGACTGGTTTGATCTCAGTCACTGGTGAAATTGGTTTATCAGCTTCGATAGGTTTGATCTCAGTCACTGGCGAAATTGGTTTCTCAGCTTCGACAGGCTTGATCTCAGTCACTGGTGATATTAGTTTCTCAGCTTCGACAGGCTTGATCTCAGTCAATGTTGAAGTTGGTTTCTCAGCTTCGACAGGCTTGATCTCAGTCAATGGCGATATTGGTTTCTCAGCTTCGACAGGCTTGATCTCAGTCACTGGCGAAATTGGTTTCTCAGCTTCGGCAGATTTGATCTCAGTCACTGGCGAAATTTGTTCCTCAATATCGACTGGGTTGACCTCAGTCACTGGCGAAATTGGTTTCTCAGCTTTGACAGGCTTGATCTCAGTCATTGGCGAAATTGGTTTCTCAGCTTCGACAGGTTTGATCTTACTCACTGGCGAAATTGGTTTCTCAATTTCGACAGGCTTGACCTCAGTCACTGGCGAAATTGGTTTCTCAGCTTCGACAGGCTTGATCTCAGTCACTAGTGAAATTGGTTTCTCAGGTTCGACAGGCTTGATCTCAGTCACTGGTGAAATTGGTTTCTCAGCTTCGACTGGCTTGATCTCAGTCACTGGCGGAATTGGTTTCTTATCTTCGACAGGTTTGATCTCAGTCACTGGCGAAATTGGTTTCTCAGCTTCGACAGGCTTGATCTCAGACAATGGCGAAATTGGTTTCTCAGCTTCGGCAGATTTGATCTCAGTCACTGGCGAAATTGGTTCCTCAACTTCGACTGGTTTGACCTCAGTCACTAGTGAAATTGGTTTCCCAGCTTTGACAGGCTTGATCTCAGTCATTGGCGAAATTGGTTTCTCAGCTTCGACAGGCTTGATTTCAGTCAATTTTGAAATTGGTTTCTCTGATTCTTCATGTTTGACCTCAGTCACTGGCAAAATTGGTTTCTCAGCTTCGACAGGCTTGACCTCAGTCACTGGCGAAATTGGTTTCTCAGCTTCGACAGGCTTGATCTCAGTCACTGGCGAAGTTGGTTTCTCAGCTTCGATAGGTTTGATCTCAGTCACTGGCGCAATTGGTTTCTCAGTTTCGACAGGTTTGATCTCAGTGACTGGCGAAATTGGTTTCTCTGGTTCTTCATGTTTGACATCAGTCACTGGCGAAATTGGTTTCTCAGCTTCGATAGGTTTAATCTCAGTCACTGGCGAAATTGGTTTCTCAGCTTCGACTGGTTTGATCTCAGTCACTGGTGAAATTGGTTTATCAGCTTCGACATGTTTGATCTCAGTCACTGGCGAAATTGGTTTCTCAGCTTCGACAGGTTTGATCTCAGTCAGTGGCGAAATAGGTTTCTCAGCTTCGACAGCCTTGATCTCAGTCACTGGTAAAATTGGTTTCTCAACTTCGACAGGCTTGATCTCAGTCAACGGCGAAATTGGTTTCTCAGCTTCGTCAGGTTTGATCTCAGTCACTGGCGAAATTGGTTTCTCTGCTTCGACAGGTGTGATCTCACTCACTGGCGAAATTGGTTTTTCAGCTTCGGCAGGTTTGATCTCAGTGACTGGCGAAATTGGTTTCTCTGGTTCTTCATGTTTGACATCAGTCACTGGCGAAATTTGTTTCTCAGCTTCGACAGGCTTTATCTCAGTTACTGGCGAAATTGGTTTCTCTGCATCGATAGGTTTGATCTCAGTCACTGGCGAAATTGGTTTCTCAGCTGCGACTGGTTTGATCTCAGTCACTGGTGAAATTGGTTTATCAGCTTCGACATGTTTGATTTCAGTCACTGGCGAAATTGGTTTCTCAGCTTCGACAGGTTTGATCGTACTCACTGGGGAAATTGGTTTCTCAGCTTCGACAGGTTTGATCTCAATCACTGGTGAAATTGGTTTATCAGCTTCGACATGTTTGATCTCAGTCACTGGCGAAATCGGTTTCTCAGCTTCGACAGGTTTTATCTCAGTGACTCGCGAAATTGGTTTCTCAGCTTCGATTGGTTTGACCTCAGTCACTGGCGAAATTGGTTTATCAGCTTCGACTGGTTTGATCTCAGTCACTGGCGAAATTGGTTTCTTATCTTCGACAGGTTTGATCTCAGTCACTGGTGAAATTGGTTTCTCAGCATCGACAGGTTTGATCTCAGTCACTGGCCAAATTGGTTTCTCAGCTTCGACAGCCTTGATCTCAGTCACTGGTGAAATTGGTTTCTCAACTTCGACAGGCTTGATCTCAGTCAATGGCGAAATTGGTTTCTCAGCTTCGACAGGCTTGATCTCAGTCACTGGCGAAATTGGTTTCTCAGCTTCGGCAGGTTTGATCTCAGTCACTGGCGAAATTGGTTCCTCAACTTCGACTGGTTTGACCTCAGTCACTGGTGAAATTGGTTTCCCAGCTTTGACAGGCTTGATCTCAGTCATAGGCGAAATTGGTTTCTCTGCCTCATAATGTTTAACATCAGTTACTTCCGAGATTGTTTCCTTTGTTCCATCACTTCTGCTCTCTTGGATCGTTAGAATAGCTTCTTCTGATTTCAGATGTGTAGCTTGCTTTCTAATCGAAATGATTTTATCAGTCAGTACTATCACTTGTTTCTCATATTCGACGCGCTCTACCTCAGTCACAGATGAATCTGGTTTCTCTGATTCTTCGTGTTCGACCGCAGTCACTTGCGAAATCGGTTTCTCAATTTCGGCATGCTTGATTTCAGTCACTGGCGAAATTGGTTTCTCAGCTTCGACAGGTTTGATCTCACTAACTGACGAAATTGGTTTCTCAGCTTCGACAGGTTTGATCTCAGTCACTGGCGAAATTGGTTTCTCAGCTTCGACAGGTTTGATCTCAGTAACTGGCGAAATTGGTTTCTCTGGTTCTTCATGTTTGACATCAGTCACTAAAGAAATTGGTTTCTCAGCTTCGACAGGCTTGATTTCAGTCACTGGCGAAATTGGTTTCTCAGCTTCGACAGGTTTGATAACAATCACTGGCGAAATTGGTTTCTCAGCTTCGACAGGTTTGATCTCACTATCTGACGAAATTGGTTTCTTACCTTCAACAGGTTTAATCTCAGTCATTGGCGAAATTAGTCTCTTCTTAGCTTCGACAGGTTTGATCACAGTCACTGGCGAAAGTGGTTTCTCGGCTTCGATAGGCTTGACCTCAGTCACTGGCGAAATTGGTTTCTCAGCTTCGACAGGCTTGATTTCAGTCATTAGCGAAATTGGTTCCTGAGCTTCGACAGGTTTGATATCAGTCACTGGTGAAATTGGATCCTCAGCTTCGACAGGTTTGATCTCAGTCACTGGTGAAATTGGTTTCTCAGCTTTGACAGGTCTGATCTCAGTCACTGGCGAAGTTGGTTTCTCAGCTTCGACAGGCTTGATCTCAGTCACTGGTGAAATTGGTTTCTCAGCTTCGACAGGTTTGATCTCAGTCACTGGCGAAATTGGTTTCTCAGTTTCGATAGGTTTGATAACAGTCACTGGCGAAATTGTTTTCTCAGATTCGACAGGTTTGATCTCACTCACTGACGAAATTGGTTTCTCAGCTTCGACAGGTTTGATCTCAGTCATTGGCGAAATTGGTTTCTCAGCTTCGGCAGGTTTGATCTCAGTAACTGGCGAAATTGGTTTGTCTGGTTCTTCATGTTTGACATCAGTCACTAAAGAAATTGGTTTCTCAGCTTCGACAGGTTTGATCTCAGTCACTGGCGAAATTGGTTTCTCAGCTTCGACAGGTTTGATCTCAGTCACTGGCGAAATTGGTTTCTCTGCTTCGACAGGTGTGATCTCACTCATTGGCGAAATTGGTTTCTCAGCCTCGACAGGTTTGATCTCAGTCACTGGCGAAATTGGTTTCTCTGCTTCAACAGGCTTGATCTCAGTCATTGGCGAAATTGATTTCTCAGCTTCGACAGGTTTGATCTCACTCACTAGCGAAATTGGCTTCTCAATTTCGACATGCTTGATTTCAGTCACAGGCGAAATTGGTTTCTCTTCTTCAACAGGCTTGATCTCACTCACTGACGAAATTGGTTTCTCAGCTTCGACAGGTTTGATCTCAGTCACTGGCGGAATTGGCTTTTCTGCTTCGACAGGTGTGATCTCACTCACTGGCGAAATTGGTTTGTCAGTTTCGGCAGGTTTAATCTCAGTAACTGGCGAAATTGGTTTCTCAGCTTCGACTGGTTTGACCTCAGTCACTGGCGAAATTGGTTTCTCTGCTTCAACAGGCTTGATCTCAGTCATTGGCGAAATTGATTTCTCAGCTTCGACAGGTTCGATCTCACTCACTAGCGAAATTGGCTTCTCAATTTCGACATGCTTGATTTCAGTCACAGGCGAAATTGGTTTCTCTTCTTCAACAGGCTTGATCTCACTCACTGACGAAATTGGTTTCTCAGCTTCGACAGGTTTGATCTCAGTCACTGGCGAAATTGGTTTCTCTGCTTCGACAGGTGTGATCTCACTCATTGGCGAAATTGGTTTCTCAGCTTCGACAGGTTTGATCTCAGTCACTGGCGAAATTGGTGTCTCAGCTTCGACAGGTTTGATCTCAGTCACTGGCGAAATTGGTTTCTCTGCTTCGACAGGTGTGATCTCACTCACTGGCGAAATTGGTTTGTCAGTTTCGGCAGGTTTAATCTCAGTAACTGGCGAAATTGGTTTCTCAGCTTCGACTGGTTTGACCTCAGTCATTGGCGAAATTGGTTTCTCAGCTTCGATAGGTTTGATAACAGTCACTGGCGGAATTGGTTTCTCAGCTTCGACAGGTTTGATCTCACTCACTGGCGAAATTGGTTTCTCAGCTTCGACAGGTTTGATCTCAGTCACTGACGAAATTGGTTTCTCAGCTTCGACAGGTTTGATCTCACTCACTGACGAAATTGGTTTCTCAGCTTCGACAGGTTTGATCTCAGTCGCTGGCGAAATTGGTGTCTCAGCTTGGACAGATTTGATCTCACTCGCTGGCGAAATTGGTTTCTCTGCTTCGACAGGTGTGATCTTACTCACTTTCGAAATTGGTTTGTCAGTTCCGGCAGGTTTAATCTCACTCACTGGCGAAATTGGTTTCTCAGCTTCGACTGGTTTTACCTCTGTCACTGGCGAAATTGGTTTTTCTGCTTCAACAGGTTTGATCTCAGTCACTGGCGAAATTGGTTTCTCTGCTTCGACAGGTGTGATCTCACTCACTGGCGAAATTGGTTTGTCAGTTTCGGCAGGTTTAATCTCAGTAACTGGCGAAATTGGTTTCTCAGCTTCGACTGGTTTGACCTCAGTCATTGGCGAAATTGGTTTCTCAGCTTCGATAGGTTTGATAACAGTCACTGGCGGAATTGGTTTCTTAGCTTCGACAGGTTTGATCTCACTCACTGGCGAAATTGGTTTCTCAGCTTCGACAGGTTTGATCTCAGTCACTGGCGAAATTGGTTTCTTAGCTTCGACAGGTTTGATCTCACTCACTGACGAAATTGGTTTCTCAGCTTCGACAGGTTTGATCTCAGTCGCTGGCGAAATTGGTGTCTCAGCTTCGATAGGTTTGATAACAGTCACTGGCGAAATTGGTTTCTCTGCTTCAACAGGCTTGATCTCAGTCATTGGCGAAATTGATTTCTCAGCTTCGACAGGTTTGATCTCACTCACTAGCGAAATTGGCTTCTCAATTTCGACATGCTTGATTTCAGTCACAGGCGGAATTGGTTTCTCTTCTTCAACAGGCTTGATCTCACTCACTGACGAAATTGGTTTCTCAGCTTCGACAGGTTTGATCTCAGTCACTGGCGAAATTGGTTTCTCTGCTTCGACAGGTGTGATCTCACTCATTGGCGAAATTGGTTTCTCAGCTTCGACAGGTTTGATCTCAGTCACTGGCGAAATTGGTGTCTCAGCTTCGACAGGTTTGATCTCAGTCACTGGCGAAATTGGTTTCTCTGCTTCGACAGGTGTGATCTCACTCACTGGCGAAATTGGTTTGTCAGTTTCGGCAGGTTTAATCTCAGTAACTGGCGAAATTGGTTTCTCAGCTTCGACTGGTTTGACCTCAGTCATTGGCGAAATTGGTTTCTCAGCTTCGATAGGTTTGATAACAGTCACTGGCGAAATTGGTTTCTCAGCTTCGACAGGTTTGATCTCACTCACTGGCGAAATTGGTTTCTCAGCTTCGACAGGTTTGATCTCAGTCATTGGCGAAATTGGTTTGTCAGTTTCGGCAGGTTTAATCTCAGTAACTGGCGAAATTGGTTTCTCAGCTTCGACAGGTTTGATCTCACTCACTGGCGAAATTGGTTTCTCAGCTTCGACAGGTTTGATCTCAGTCATTGGCGAAATTGGTTTCTCAGCTTCGACAGGTTTGATCTCACTCACTGACGAAATTGGTTTCTCAGCTTCGACAGGTTTGATCTCAGTCGCTGGCGAAATTGGTGTCTCAGCTTGGACAGATTTGATCTCACTCGCTGGCGAAATTGGTTTCTCTGCTTCGACAGGTGTGATCTTACTCACTTTCGAAATTGGTTTGTCAGTTCCGGCAGGTTTAATCTCACTCACTGGCGAAATTGGTTTCTCAGCTTCGACTGGTTTTACCTCTGTCACTGGCGAAATTGGTTTTTCTGCTTCAACAGGCTTGATCTCAGTCACTGGCGAAATTGGTTTCTTTGCTTCGACTGGTTTGACCTTAGTAACTGGCGAAATTGGTTTCTCAGCTGCCACTGGTTTGACCTTAGTCACTGGCGAAATTGGTTTCTCAGCTTCAACAGGTTCGATCTCAGTAACTGGTGAAATTGGTTTCTCAGCTTCGATCGGTTTGATCTCAGTCACTGGCGAAATTGCTCTCTCAGCTTCGACAGGCTTGATCTCAGTCACTGGCGAAATTGGTTTCTCAGCTTCGATAGGTTTGATCTCAGTCACTGGCGAAATTGGTTTCTCAGCTTCGACTGGTTTGATCTCAGTCACTGGCGAAATTGGTTTCTCTGCTTCGACAGGTGTGATCTCACTCACTGGCGAAATTGGTTTCTCAGCTTCGATAGGTTTGATAACAGTCACTGGCGGAATTGGTTTCTCAGCTTCGACAGGTTTGATCTCACTCACTGGCGAAATTGGTTTCTCAGCTTCGACAGGTTTGATCTCAGTCACTGGCGAAATTGGTTTCTCAGCTTCGACAGGTTTGATCTCACTCACTGACGAAATTGGTTTCTCAGCTTCGACAGGTTTGATCTCAGTCGCTGGCGAAATTGGTGTCTCAGCTTGGACAGATTTGATCTCACTCGCTGGCGAAATTGGTTTCTCTGCTTCGACAGGTGTGATCTTACTCACTTTCGAAATTGGTTTGTCAGTTCCGGCAGGTTTAATCTCACTCACTGGCGAAATTGGTTTCTCAGCTTCGACTGGTTTTACCTCTGTCACTGGCGAAATTGGTTTTTCTGCTTCAACAGGCTTGATCTCAGTCACTGGCGAAATTGGTTTCTTTGCTTCGACTGGTTTGACCTTAGTAACTGGCGAAATTGGTTTCTCAGCTGCCACTGGTTTGACCTTAGTCACTGGCGAAATTGGTTTCTCAGCTTCAACAGGTTCGATCTCAGTAACTGGTGAAATTGGTTTCTCAGCTTCGATCGGTTTGATCTCAGTCACTTGCGAAATTGCTTTCTCAGCTTCGACAGGCTTGATCTCAGTCACTGGCGAAATTGGTTTCTCAGCTTCGATAGGTTTGATCTCAGTCACTGGCGAAATTGGTTTCTCAGCTTCGACTGGTTTGACCTCAGTCATTGGCGAAATTGGTTTCTCAGCTTCGATAGGTTTGATAACAGTCACTGGCGGAATTGGTTTCTCAGCTTCGACAGGTTTGATCTCACTCACTGGCGAAATTGGTTTCTCAGCTTCGACAGGTTTGATCTCAGTCACTGGCGAAATTGGTTTCTCAGCTTCGACAGGTTTGATCTCACTCACTGACGAAATTAGTTTCTCAGCTTCGACAGGTTTGATCTCAGTCGCTGGCGAAATTGGTGTCTCAGCTTGGACAGATTTGATCTCACTCGCTGGCGAAATTGGTTTCTCTGCTTCGACAGGTGTGATCTTACTCACTTTCGAAATTGGTTTGTCAGTTCCGGCAGGTTTAATCTCACTCACTGGCGAAATTGGTTTCTCAGCTTCGACTGGTTTTACCTCTGTCACTGGCGAAATTGGTTTTTCTGCTTCAACAGGCTTTATCTCAGTCACTGGCGAAATTGGTTTCTTTGCTTCGACTGGTTTGACCTTAGTAACTGGCGAAATTGGTTTCTCAGCTGCCACTGGTTTGACCTTAGTCACTGGCGAAATTGGTTTCTCAGCTTCAACAGGTTCGATCTCAGTAACTGGTGAAATTGGTTTCTCAGCTTCGATCGGTTTGATCTCAGTCACTGGCGAAATTGCTTTCTCAGCTTCGACAGGCTTGATCTCAGTCACTGGCGAAATTGGTTTCTCAGCTTCGATAGGTTTGATCTCAGTCACTGGCGAAATTGGTTTCTCAGCTTCGACTGGTTTGACCTCAGTCATTGGCGAAATTGGTTTCTCAGCTTCGATAGGTTTGATAACAGTCACTGGCGGAATTGGTTTCTCAGCTTCGACAGGTTTGATCTCACTCACTGGCGAAATTGGTTTCTCAGCTTCGACAGGTTTGATCTCAGTCACTGGCGAAATTGGTTTCTCAGCTTCGACAGGTTTGATCTCACTCACTGACGAAATTAGTTTCTCAGCTTCGACAGGTTTGATCTCAGTCGCTGGCGAAATTGGTGTCTCAGCTTGGACAGATTTGATCTCACTCGCTGGCGAAATTGGTTTCTCTGCTTCGACAGGTGTGATCTTACTCACTGGTGAAATTGGTTTGTCAGTTTCGGCAGGTTTAATCTCACTCACTGGCGAAATTGGTTTCTCAGCTTCGACTGGTTTTACCTCTGTCACTGGCGAAATTGGTTTCTCTGCTTCAACAGGCTTGATCTCAGTCACTGGCGAAATTGGTTTCTTTGCTTCG
Source organism: Toxorhynchites rutilus septentrionalis (assembly GCF_029784135.1). Lineage (NCBI taxonomy): Eukaryota > Metazoa > Arthropoda > Insecta > Diptera > Culicidae > Toxorhynchites > Toxorhynchites rutilus. Next base: position 275,116,169 of record NC_073746.1, on the reverse strand, counting down.
ACTGGTTTGACCTCAGTCACTGGTGAAATTGGTTTCTCAGCTTCGACAGGCTTGATCTCAGTCAATGTCGAAATTGGTCTCTCAGCTTCGACAGGCTTGATCTCAGTCACTGGCGAAATTGGTTTCTCAGCTTCGGCAGGTTTGATCTCAGTCACTGGCGAAATTGGTTCCTCAACTTCGACTGGTTTGATCTCAGTCACTGGTGAAATTGGTTTCCCAGCTTTGACAGGCTTGATGTCAGTCATTGGCGAAATTGGTTTCTTTGCCTCATAATGTTTAACATCAGTTACTTCCGAGATTGTTTCCTTTGTTCCATCACTTCTGCTCTCTTGGATCCTTAGAATAGCTTCTTCTGATTTCAGATGTGTAACTTGCTTTCTAATCGAAATGATTTTATCAGTCAGTACTATCACTTGTTTCTCATACTCGACGCGCTCTACCTCAGTCACAGATGAATCTGGTTTCTCTGATTCTTCGTGTTCGACCGCAGTCACTTGCGAAATCGGTTTCTCAGCTTCGATAGGTTTGATAACAGTCACTGGCGAAATTGGTTTCTCAGATTCGACAGGTTTGATCTCACTCACTGACGAAATTGGTTTCTCAGCTTCGACAGGTTTGATCTCAGTCATTGGCGAAATTGGTTTCTCAGCTTCAGCAGGTTTGATCTCATTAACTGGCGAAATTGGTTTCTCTGGTTCTTCATGTTTGACATCAGTCACTAAAGAAATTGGTTTCTCAGCTTCGACAGGTTTGATCTCAGTCACTGGCGAAATTGGTTTCTCAGCTTCGACAGGTTTGATCTCAGTCACTGGCGAAATTGGTTTCTCAGTTTCGATAGGTTTGATAACAGTCACTGGCGAAATTGTTTTCTCAGATTCGACAGGTTTGATCTCACTCACTGACGAAATTGGTTTCTCAGCTTCGACAGGTTTGATCTCAGTCATTGGCGAAATTGGTTTCTCAGCTTCGGCAGGTTTGATCTCAGTAACTGGCGAAATTGGTTTGTCTGGTTCTTCATGTTTGACATCAGTCATTAAAGAAATTGGTTTCTCAGCTTCGACAGGTTTGATCTCAGTCACTGGCGAAATTGGTTTCTCCGCCTTGACAGGCTTGACCTCAGTCACTGTCGAAATTGGTTTCTCAGATTCGACAGGTTTGATCTCAGTCACTGGCGAAATTGGTTTCTCAGCTTCGACTGGTTTGATCTCACTCACTGGCGATATTGGTTTCTCATCTTTGACAGGCTTGATTTCAGTCACTGGCGAAATTGGTTTCTTACCTTCAACAGGTTTAATCTCAGTCACTGGCGAAATTAGTTTCTCGGCTTCGATAGGTTTGATCTCAGTCACTGGCGAAATTGGTTTCTCAGCTTCGACAGGTTTGATCTTACTCACTGGCGAAATTGGTTCCTCAGCTTCGGCAGGTTCGATCTCAGTCAATGGCGAAATTGGTTTCTCAGCTTCGACAGGTTTGATATCAGTCACTGGCGAAATTGCTGTCTTAGCTTCGACAGGTTTGATCACAGTCATTGGCGAAATTGATTTCTCAGCTTCGACAGGTTTGATCTCACTCACTAGCGAAATTGGCTTCTCAATTTCGACATGCTTGATTTCAGTCACAGGCGAAATTGGTTTCTCTTCTTCAACAGGCTTGATCTCACTCACTGACGAAATTGGTTTCTCAGCTTCGACAGGTTTGATCTCAGTCACTGGCGGAATTGGCTTTTCTGCTTCGACAGGTGTGATCTCACTCACTGGCGAAATTGGTTTGTCAGTTTCGGCAGGTTTAATCTCAGTAACTGGCGAAATTGGTTTCTCAGCTTCGACTGGTTTGACCTCAGTCACTGGCGAAATTGGTTTCTCTGCTTCAACAGGCTTGATCTCAGTCATTGGCGAAATTGATTTCTCAGCTTCGACAGGTTCGATCTCACTCACTAGCGAAATTGGCTTCTCAATTTCGACATGCTTGATTTCAGTCACAGGCGAAATTGGTTTCTCTTCTTCAACAGGCTTGATCTCACTCACTGACGAAATTGGTTTCTCAGCTTCGACAGGTTTGATCTCAGTCACTGGCGAAATTGGTTTGTCAGTTTCGGCAGGTTTAATCTCAGTAACTGGCGAAATTGGTTTCTCAGCTTCGACTGGTTTGACCTCAGTCACTGGCGAAATTGGTTTCTCTGCTTCAACAGGCTTGATCTCAGTCATTGGCGAAATTGATTTCTCAGCTTCGACAGGTTCGATCTCACTCACTAGCGAAATTGGCTTCTCAATTTCGACATGCTTGATTTCAGTCACAGGCGAAATTGGTTTCTCTTCTTCAACAGGCTTGATCTCACTCACTGACGAAATTGGTTTCTCTGCTTCGACAGGTGTGATCTCACTCATTGGCGAAATTGGTTTCTCAGCTTCGACAGGTTTGATCTCAGTCACTGGCGAAATTGGTGTCTCAGCTTCGACAGGTTTGATCTCAGTCACTGGCGAAATTGGTTTCTCTGCTTCGACAGGTGTGATCTCACTCACTGGCGAAATTGGTTTGTCAGTTTCGGCAGGTTTAATCTCAGTAACTGGCGAAATTGGTTTCTCAGCTTCGACTGGTTTGACCTCAGTCACTGGCGAAATTGGTTTCTCTGCTTCAACAGGCTTGATCTCAGTCATTGGCGAAATTGATTTCTCAGCTTCGACAGGTTCGATCTCACTCACTAGCGAAATTGGCTTCTCAATTTCGACATGCTTGATTTCAGTCACAGGCGAAATTGGTTTCTCTTCTTCAACAGGCTTGATCTCACTCACTGACGAAATTGGTTTCTCAGCTTCGACAGGTTTGATCTCAGTCACTGGCGAAATTGGTTTGTCAGTTTCGGCAGGTTTAATCTCAGTAACTGGCGAAATTGGTTTCTCAGCTTCGACTGGTTTGACCTCAGTCACTGGCGAAATTGGTTTCTCTGCTTCAACAGGCTTGATCTCAGTCATTGGCGAAATTGATTTCTCAGCTTCGACAGGTTCGATCTCACTCACTAGCGAAATTGGCTTCTCAATTTCGACATGCTTGATTTCAGTCACAGGCGAAATTGGTTTCTCTTCTTCAACAGGCTTGATCTCACTCACTGACGAAATTGGTTTCTCTGCTTCGACAGGTGTGATCTCACTCATTGGCGAAATTGGTTTCTCAGCTTCGACAGGTTTGATCTCAGTCACTGGCGAAATTGGTGTCTCAGCTTCGACAGGTTTGATCTCAGTCACTGGCGAAATTGGTTTCTCTGCTTCGACAGGTGTGATCTCACTCACTGGCGAAATTGGTTTGTCAGTTTCGGCAGGTTTAATCTCAGTAACTGGCGAAATTGGTTTCTCAGCTTCGACTGGTTTGACCTCAGTCATTGGCGAAATTGGTTTCTCAGCTTCGATAGGTTTGATAACAGTCACTGGCGGAATTGGTTTCTCAGCTTCGACAGGTTTGATCTCACTCACTGGCGAAATTGGTTTCTCAGCTTCGACAGGTTTGATCTCAGTCACTGACGAAATTGGTTTCTCAGCTTCGACAGGTTTGATCTCACTCACTGACGAAATTGGTTTCTCAGCTTCGACAGGTTTGATCTCAGTCGCTGGCGAAATTGGTGTCTCAGCTTGGACAGATTTGATCTCACTCGCTGGCGAAATTGGTTTCTCTGCTTCGACAGGTGTGATCTTACTCACTTTCGAAATTGGTTTGTCAGTTCCGGCAGGTTTAATCTCACTCACTGGCGAAATTGGTTTCTCAGCTTCGACTGGTTTTACCTCTGTCACTGGCGAAATTGGTTTTTCTGCTTCAACAGGTTTGATCTCAGTCACTGGCGAAATTGGTTTCTCTGCTTCGACAGGTGTGATCTCACTCACTGGCGAAATTGGTTTGTCAGTTTCGGCAGGTTTAATCTCAGTAACTGGCGAAATTGGTTTCTCAGCTTCGACTGGTTTGACCTCAGTCATTGGCGAAATTGGTTTCTCAGCTTCGATAGGTTTGATAACAGTCACTGGCGGAATTGGTTTCTTAGCTTCGACAGGTTTGATCTCACTCACTGGCGAAATTGGTTTCTCAGCTTCGACAGGTTTGATCTCAGTCACTGGCGAAATTGGTTTCTTAGCTTCGACAGGTTTGATCTCACTCACTGACGAAATTGGTTTCTCAGCTTCGACAGGTTTGATCTCAGTCGCTGGCGAAATTGGTGTCTCAGCTTCGATAGGTTTGATAACAGTCACTGACGAAATTGGTTTCTCTGCTTCAACAGGCTTGATCTCAGTCATTGGCGAAATTGATTTCTCAGCTTCGACAGGTTTGATCTCACTCACTAGCGAAATTGGCTTCTCAATTTCGACATGCTTGATTTCAGTCACAGGCGGAATTGGTTTCTCTTCTTCAACAGGCTTGATCTCACTCACTGACGAAATTGGTTTCTCAGCTTCGACAGGTTTGATCTCAGTCACTGGCGAAATTGGTTTCTCTGCTTCGACAGGTGTGATCTCACTCATTGGCGAAATTGGTTTCTCAGCTTCGACAGGTTTGATCTCAGTCACTGGCGAAATTGGTGTCTCAGCTTCGACAGGTTTGATCTCAGTCACTGGCGAAATTGGTTTCTCTGCTTCGACAGGTGTGATCTCACTAACTGGCGAAATTGGTTTGTCAGTTTCGGCAGGTTTAATCTCAGTAACTGGCGAAATTGGTTTCTCAGCTTCGACTGGTTTGACCTCAGTCATTGGCGAAATTGGTTTCTCAGCTTCGATAGGTTTGATAACAGTCACTGGCGGAATTGGTTTCTCAGCTTCGACAGGTTTGATCTCACTCACTGGCGAAATTGGTTTCTCAGCTTCGACAGGTTTGATCTCAGTCATTGGCGAAATTGGTTTCTCAGCTTCGACAGGTTTGATCTCACTCACTGACGAAATTGGTTTCTCAGCTTCGACAGGTTTGATCTCAGTCGCTGGCGAAATTGGTGTCTCAGCTTGGACAGATTTGATCTCACTCGCTGGCGAAATTGGTTTCTCTGCTTCGACAGGTGTGATCTTACTCACTTTCGAAATTGGTTTGTCAGTTCCGGCAGGTTTAATCTCACTCACTGGCGAAATTGGTTTCTCAGCTTCGACTGGTTTTACCTCTGTCACTGGCGAAATTGGTTTTTCTGCTTCAACAGGCTTGATCTCAGTCACTGGCGAAATTGGTTTCTTTGCTTCGACTGGTTTGATCTTAGTAACTGGCGAAATTGGTTTCTCAGCTGCCACTGGTTTGACCTTAGTCACTGGCGAAATTGGTTTCTCAGCTTCAACAGGTTCGATCTCAGTAACTGGTGAAATTGGTTTCTCAGCTTCGATCGGTTTGATCTCAGTCACTGGCGAAATTGCTCTCTCAGCTTCGACAGGCTTGATCTCAGTCACTGGCGAAATTGGTTTCTCAGCTTCGATAGGTTTGATCTCAGTCACTGGCGAAATTGGTTTCTCAGCTTCGACTGGTTTGATCTCAGTCACTGGCGAAATTGGTTTCTCTGCTTCGACAGGTGTGATCTCACTCACTGGCGAAATTGGTTTCTCAGCTTCGATAGGTTTGATAACAGTTACTGGCGGAATTGGTTTCTCAGCTTCGACAGGTTTGATCTCACTCACTGGCGAAATTGGTTTCTCAGCTTCGACAGGTTTGATCTCAGTCACTGGCGAAATTGGTTTCTCAGCTTCGACAGGTTTGATCTCACTCACTGACGAAATTGGTTTCTCAGCTTCGACAGGTTTGATCTCAGTCGCTGGCGAAATTGGTGTCTCAGCTTGGACAGATTTGATCTCACTCGCTGGCGAAATTGGTTTCTCTGCTTCGACAGGTGTGATCTTACTCACTTTCGAAATTGGTTTGTCAGTTCCGGCAGGTTTAATCTCACTCACTGGCGAAATTGGTTTCTCAGCTTCGACTGGTTTTACCTCTGTCACTGGCGAAATTGGTTTTTCTGCTTCAACAGGCTTGATCTCAGTCACTGGCGAAATTGGTTTCTTTGCTTCGACTGGTTTGACCTTAGTAACTGGCGAAATTGGTTTCTCAGCTGCCACTGGTTTGACCTTAGTCACTGGCGAAATTGGTTTCTCAGCTTCAACAGGTTCGATCTCAGTAACTGGTGAAATTGGTTTCTCAGCTTCGATCGGTTTGATCTCAGTCACTGGCGAAATTGCTTTCTCAGCTTCGACAGGCTTGATCTCAGTCACTGGCGAAATTGGTTTCTCAGCTTCGATAGGTTTGATCTCAGTCACTGGCGAAATTGGTTTCTCAGCTTCGACTGGTTTGACCTCAGTCATTGGCGAAATTGGTTTCTCAGCTTCGATAGGTTTGATAACAGTCACTGGCGGAATTGGTTTCTCAGCTTCGACAGGTTTGATCTCACTCACTGGCGAAATTGGTTTCTCAGCTTCGACAGGTTTGATCTCAGTCACTGGCGAAATTGGTTTCTCAGCTTCGACAGGTTTGATCTCACTCACTGACGAAATTAGTTTCTCAGCTTCGACAGGTTTGATCTCAGTCGCTGGCGAAATTGGTGTCTCAGCTTGGACAGATTTGATCTCACTCGCTGGCGAAATTGGTTTCTCTGCTTCGACAGGTGTGATCTTACTCACTGGTGAAATTGGTTTGTCAGTTTCGGCAGGTTTAATCTCACTCACTGGCGAAATTGGTTTCTCAGCTTCGACTGGTTTTACCTCTGTCACTGGCGAAATTGGTTTCTCTGCTTCAACAGGCTTGATCTCAGTCACTGGCGAAATTGGTTTCTTTGCTTCGACTGGTTTGACCTCAGTTACTGGCGAAATTGGTTTCTCAGCTGCCACTGGTTTGACCTTAGTCACTGGCGAAATTGGTTTCTCAGCTTCAACAGGTTCGATCTCAGTAACTGGTGAAATTGGTTTCTCAGCTTCGATCGGTTTGATCTCAGTCAATGGCGAAATTGCTTTCTCAGCTTCGATAGGCTTGATCTCAGGTACTGGCGAAATTGGTTTCTCATTTTCGACAGGCTTGATTTCAGTCACTGGCGAAATTGGTTTCTTACCTTCGACTGGTTTGATCTCAGTCACTGGCGAAATTGGTTTCTCAGTTTCGACATGCTTGATCTCAGTCACTGGCGAAATTGGTTTCTCAGCTTCGACAGATTTGATCTCTGTCACTGGCGAGATTGGTTTCTCAGCTTCGACTGGTTTGATCTTAGTCACTGGCGAAATTGGTTTCTCATCTCCGACAGGCTTGATTCCAGTCACTGGCGAAATTGGTTTCTTACCTTCGACAGGTTTGATCTCAGTCACTGGCGAAATTGGTTTCTCAGTTTCGACATGCTTGATCTCAGTCACTGACGAAATTGGTTTCTCAGCTTCGTCAGATTTGATCTCTGTCACTGGCCAAATTGGTTTCTCTGGTTCTTTATGTTTGACATCAGTCACTAAAGAAATTGGTTTCTCAGCTTCGACAGGCTTGATCTCAGTCGGTGACGAAATTGGTTTCTCAGCTTCGATAGGTTTGATCTCAGTCACTGGCGAAATTGGTTTCTCAGCTTCGACAGGTGTGATCTCACTCACTGGCGAAATTGGTTTCTCAGCTTCGGCAGGTTTGATCTCAGTCCCTGGCGAAATTGGTTTCTCAGCTTCGACAGACTTGATCTCAGTCACTGGCGAAATTGGTTTCTCTGGTCCTTCATGTTGGACATTAGTCACTAGGGAAATTGGTTTCTCAGCTTCAACAGGTTTGATCTCAGTCATCGGCGTAATGGATTTCTTAGCATCGAAAGTTTTGATCTCAGTGACTCGCGAAATTGGTTTCTCAGTTTCGTCAGGTTTGATCTCTGTCAAAAATGGTTTCTCTGGTTGTTCATGTTTGACATCAGTCACTAGGGAATTTGGTTTCTCAGCTTCGGCAGGCTTGATTTCAGTCACTGGCGAAATTGATTTTGTGCTGACTTGAATGTCAGCTGAAATGGGTTCGAGTAGTTCTTCCTTTGGTTCATCTTTTTGTATTGTTGCTTGCGAATGTGATATACGGTCATCGCTGTCTTCTTGAGATAACCTGTCAAATCGTGCTTTCATGTCCGCGACTGAGCTTTTGATAGGTACTTTTTCAGGTGAGTATGCTAACGCTTCGCTCTTCGGCCGAAACGTTTTTTTATCGGTATCGTCAATGAAAAGGGACGTTTCCTGTTTTGTTTTTGCTCGTTCCGATTCAGTTTCGATTCTTGGACTTGTATCGAACATTTTTAATAGATTTTTGTTGAGCTTCGAAATGTCACCTTGTCTAAACTTTTCCTCATATTGCGCAACAATTTCCGATTCATGGTGATGTTCACTTTCTGCTTCTCGTTCGGATAGTTCCTCTGATGTTGTTACTTTTCTTTTTGTTATGTATAGCTTTCCAATGGATTGTGTTTTGGATTCCAGCTGATCCAGTTCGATGATCTTTCTTTCTCGCTCTGATTCATCAGATTTGGCCACTATTGTGTGACTGTGGATTGTTTTCTCGACTTCTATCGCTGACAGCATTGCTTTAGACGAATCGTCTGGTCTAAGACGTGCGATTTTTGGGCTTCGTGATGAAGTTTTTGATGGAGATTGCTTATTTTCGAACATTTTTATTAAATCGTTAGCTCGTTTTTGCTCGAAATCTTCCGAATAGTCCTCGGTGAGACCTGGAACATATTTCTTACAGACCATCACCTCACAAACTGGTTCTTCCATTTTGGCCATTGCTTCTGCTATTTGGTGTTCTTCCTCTAGCTGACGCTTATGCTGTTCTTGTAATCCGAGCATCTGTGTACCGTGAACTAATTTGGTTATCTTCAGTTCTTCTTCTGTTTGTTCCAATAATGCCGGAGCCTTTGTTGGTTTTATCTGTTCGGCAGGGATTATCTGAGCTTCTATATCGGCCACCTCACATTCGCTGAGGATTTCTTTTTTAATAGGAGGTGGCAGTGTACGAATGGCTGAAGCGTCTATCTGATCGATAATTTTCTTGTCAATTTGCTCGACAGCTATACGTTTCTCCAGCTGTTTTATGACCTCGTGAATGGGAGGAATCGAATCAGACATAATATTAGATTCTTCTGGTTCCTTCTCTTCACCGAATATTCTCTTCAATTCGCTTATTTTGGCCGAGGCAATTTTCTGTTTTTTTGGTGATTCCTGAATTTCTGAAATTTTTAATTGGTGGTCTTCGAACTCTACTTTTTTCTTGGGGGAGCTTTGTGCACTTTGAATTTTTTGGTTTTGTTCAAGTATTTTTACCTTTGCCTTCACATCACCCGAACCACGTCGACCAGTGAGTAACTCTTCATCAGTTATTTTCGTTATATCTCGCTTAAGGATGGATGTAATGTTTGCATCCAGTGGGCTGTTTGATGCGTCTTTCGTTTCAATCCGATCGGTTAACGTGGCCGCCTCAGATGTGTCGAATGTCGCAGACATGGAGTGGTCTTCGAAATCTACTGGACTAGTTCCAATGTGTGTATACTGGACATCCTCTTCTGTCAGTTGAAAATCTGCGGTTACATCAGCTTCATCGGGTTGTATTGGGCTCAACCCGGCATCAGTGAGTTCGAGTTCCTCGATCTCTACGTCCACGGCCGTGTCTGTGACGATGCTTATTTTCTTGTTTTTCTCCTCTGAAGATGATACAATACCGGGGGATGTCATGGTTTCAGTAAAACCACGCGTTAGCGAAATTCCCGTATCCGTCACGTGTCCTGAACCACTCGCTTCGGTTATTGGAGAGTCACTGCTAGAATCAAAACTACCGAAAAGATAAACACTTTTCTTTTTCGAAAACGAAACTGTGTCGTCACGTTTACGCTCCACGCGTTCCGATTCCTCGTCGTCGTCGATTAATTTGAACTGTTTGTAGCGTTTGGTGGTGGTAGAATCTTTTGTGCCTGTCCCAGTCGTGCTAATAACTTCGGAACTAACCTCACGGCCATCTTTTGAAGTAGTCGTCGTAGTCAAACTGATCGTTGATTGAGAACTTATAGATATTTCCATGTCCTTATGACCATAGACGGTCAAACGACTTTCTGTGATAGCCGATGTGTCGGAAGTTTTAATCTCTTTACGACCTATAACAAGCTTGATAGCGGGCGATTCACCACGCGCATAACGATGCACACTATCTGGCGATTCGGCAATATCTGTCATTGGTGAAGTGCCCCGATTAGAGTGGGTTTCGAAGTGTGTCTTGCGTTCCGTTTTTCTTGGAGCGTTTGAGTCAACGTCTAGGTCCAGGTTAAAGTCTTTGCGCAGTTTAGTGGCACGTACCGGTGGCGTTACACGGTCATTGTCGCAAGCTGTCTGATGTCGTCGTTCGTCACCAACATCCGAAGATTGAAGGCTCAGCGTGTCGAAGTCCTCCGTGGATGCCAACACGACACCCTGCCTCACGGCGGAGTAATCACGCGCCTGCAGCACGCTCTTGGAAAGCTTTTGAGTCGCCGTGGCGGAGTCTGGAGTATCCAACCAGTGGTAGTCCCGGAATGCTTCCAGGTCCGTGGTGGAGGCATCGTCCGGTACCAACGAATGAGCATCGTCTACGCGAAATGGTCCCCCGAGATATAGTGTTCGTTTCGTGTGATTGTTTCGGTGGTTGGCAGGTTTCGAAAATTTAGTGGGAGGTTGAGAGTAGGTTTGATTTTGTTTTGGAGACATGCAGTATATTTTATCGAGGTTTCGGTTATAAGTACGCAGTTAAATTTGTTCAAATTTTTGTTTTTGATTTTCGGTTGGGTCACAAGTCATATGTGTATAAGGTATTTTTATCCACCGAAATTGATTGATTGGTCGCAGCGTGTAATTAATTATAATAATTTATTTTAACATTAGAAGAAATATTTTTTATTTTTCGATGGGAGTAGATAGCATGAATGACTTCCATTTAAATGACATAAATGTACATGTGTTTGATAGAAAAATATTCGGCAACCTACAACAGTCATTTGCTACACACATCTTATTTGAGAGCATCGAAGTATTGGATGGTTTAGTTACTGGCGCAAATAGTATAATTGGATTTCGCCGTATGTGTGACTCATGTGTTGCTGATACACGATGAAGAGCTATGAAGGTTGTGGTTAGTGAGAGTGTACATTCAAAATGTCATTTATGTTTGGATGATAATATATGACGTCGTGAGGGATGTTCGGAAATGACTGAACCGCCTTTGTACCGTGTAAACGCGACATTCTGACAATTGGAATTGCAGTATACGTTCTACAATTAACGTCTGTGGGGGCTCTATTCAATACAAACGATCCCTGTTATTAGTACTACAACGTAATTCCGTAAGAAATTAAAAACATTAAATACCGAGGGGTTTAAACCATAAGTAACTATAGAACTAAGAGAAAAAAGCCAAATATAATTCGAATGACTGATTCGGATGAAAGTAGTACAAAATGCATTCATAGCAGCACATTTTGTTGACCCTACTGACCAGGATCATTTGCAGCATGCACGCGTGAGAACTTATAAATTGCTTTTGAAAGCTTGAGTGCACTAGCGACGGATGCGGTGTCTTTTTGTGAGAACTGCCGTAACACGACTTCATATATTATGCAAAATATGTGTATGATTGGGTGTTTTTTGTGTGTGTAGAGTTTACAATGAGGGTGCTCGTAACCAGTGGGGGTACAAAGGGCATACAAAGCAGATCACCAACAACTAAGTAATGTATTTGATATCACACGTCCACTGAGAAGCAATTTGTTGTTGACTTTTCTCCAACATTTTGCAAGTATTTGGGTATAATAGTGTCAGTTATTTGCATGAAGACTATTGTGTTCTATCGTTTGAAAACTTGGCATATCTAATTGTTTTCAGAAAAATGTACATCAAAAGATTGTTATCTTGGTCGATCGACAGAACGAAGTGGTAAATACGACGGTACTTTTCTTTATATTCTGAGCTTAATAATAACATAAAAAGTATTTAAATGCATCAATGGACGCTTCTGCCTTTGGCCGTTGCCATCAATTGTTAGATCAATTTTGGGATGGGATGTGTATTGAATGTTATTCATTGATTTCCTTGAGGAAGGAAAAACTCAGAATAGGGAATGTGCTTTCAAAGGTAATAGAAAACGACCGCAGTTGAGAAACGCTTTGGTCAGACCGGTCGCAACAGTGAAGGAACTGCACAAATTGAATTGCCGTCGTTTAGTGTAGTCAGTTCTTAATAGAATGCTACTGGGAAAGCTATTTGGATCCAATAATACAGTGACTGCTGCATTTGGAGTGTATCGTGAAGCCACAAATGAATGGTTCTAAAAATTTGGCTTCGAAATTTCAGAGAAACATTATAATTCATATATAACTAACTTTGTATTTGAATGGAAGATGTCGATTTATTACCACCACTACGAACTTATCGAGTGGTTTATTATACGATCAAATAAGACGAATATTTTAAAATCGATGAAAATCTTTGTATCTTCTATCAGCAAACACTAGACCTTTTTTATATTATCGTATGGATGGATCCAGAAAATGTTTTTTTTAATTTTAAAACGAGACTGCGAATAAACGGAATTGCATTCCTCACAAATATGTTCAAATATTGATCGATTCAAACCAACGTTTGGACCAGTGCTGAGTCTAATTGGATTTGAATTATAGGAGTCAAGCTGAAGGATTAAAAAAATAAATAACTGTGTCTTTTTGTCTCTGTTGGACCAGAACGTTTGTCAGGCGAATAAACCTTGGAATATTCCCATCGAAAAGAAAAGAAAAGAAAAACTGTGGAACAAAGTCGGATATCTTTGTTCGACCGCAACAAGTTCTGTAGTGTAGAATTTCAGGACGTCTCCGTAGTAAAATGGTAGCGTGTCCTCTTACTAAGTGAACTATTGTGGTTTCTATGTTGGGACTCTCCAATGATTTTTCTTTTATTTATTTTTTTTGACTAGAGGAGAAAGAAATTTTCAATTAAAGCCTTTATAATATAAAAATGTCCACTAGTGCAGGATTCAAATTCTCGAGCAAGAAATGGATCATGAATGCGCACTTTTTTCCACGTTACTAACTGAAAAAACTGTTATCCTTTCATCAGTTTTTTGTGTACAACCCATTATTTTTCAAAAACCTAGTTTATTTATCCACAGTTGTGCGACGTGCACTTTGTAACACTCCAATTATATTTTTTTATAATTTGCCTTGCAATGGTGACGACACTTATGCATGTCGGACGATTCTTACCAGGATGGATGGCACTCTCTATTGCACTCGTTTGAACAAACCCAAGAACAAGCGATTGTTTTTGACACTCAATCCACACGACGTTTATCACGATTTCCAGTACAATATTTTTGCGGATAGATTTTTCTGAATTATGAGCAACCGTATTATGCACCTTGACGAATGACTTCCACGACCGCACTGATACTCTGCGATCAACTGTCGGCGATTATGGGTACCCAGCCACATGAAGTCCCCATCGATTCGTGTCGATATCGCGTAACAGGATTACAGCCACTGGTAACTGTAACAATCGATGGGGCCAAATATGTGGCACTATATGCTACTTTCAAGTTGGATTCTTATTTCGCCGTGCAATACAGAACAGGATGGAGCCGCCGTATGTCAAAACATGGCATTACGGTCAATGTGGAAACCCTAGAGATGCGCATGGAAGGATGGTTGTGTAACGGACGTCGTATACAGCCGGGGACTCGATGAATCATAAAATGTCGACCTTCACGATCGGTATTGATTTCATCAGAAATGTGTTAGCCTTATAAATTTTTGTCCAATATGTTTGTTTTCATTTTTGTGTTTTGTGTTTGTGTTTCAATATTTGACCCTAATGTTGATTTTAACAGCTAATATTTGTGTAAACACCAAAAATAACAGTAATTGAATTATCTCACATCATACACGTGGAATTGGGTTTCGTGTTGAACCGTAACCCTGCTAAAACTGTAATTCATATGCTAGGTGTGTTTGAAACTTGTGGTGAGCATAACATTGTCAAGTTTCTTCCATTATTTTTTGAGAAGGTTCTCTCACTACTTGTAGCAATGCTGATGAAAACTAGCTACAACTAGGATAGTAAAATCAAATTGATTTCATTTTACGAAGTACAGCAAAATTTTCACACTCACGTTGAAAACCCAACGTGGTCAGGAGGAATGATCGCCAAAACGAATCTGTATGCGAGAAGGATTTTGGTCGTACCATGCCAGCAAACATACTAACAGGACGCTATAACAGAACCTGGTTGCCAGAAACAGAAAAAAAGAAAAGAAAAATCCATGATGTTCTGACCCGACTTAGCCAGCTGCCATTAACACTGGGATGTCGTAGAATGGTATAAGCAGCATATGAATGGATCAATATGATGCCAGTAAACTCAAGCAATGACAAATGCAACATCTACCTGAAAACTCGAATTTATTCATTCAAAAATAGTTCAATCCTTTGCCACCTTATTGTTGAACTTTTCTCACGAAAGAAAGCCGCGAATGTCGTCCGAAATCAGGTTTTGTATCGGATTTTTGACACTGTACAAGGCTAGTAATGCAAGCTGATCATGTGACATAGTGTGATATTGAGGCAACCTTGGTCGACCCAGCGCTCTTTCTGGATGGGGTGCACATAATTATCGTGAAATGGCTTTCACGATCAGGCCCTGTATATTGAAGTGTTTCCCGTCAAAATGAATTCGTTTCTCTCTCTCTCATGTAGCACGTATGCAAATATCGATGTTTGAGTTCAACGTGGTTTGACATATACTACAGGTGAGCAAGATTCTTTTTGTATCGTACACGAAAATTACTCACACAAATATAAAATTGCGTGCAGTGTTGTGTTCAAAAACACAGACAAATTTGTGAATTTTGTTGATATAAAGCCGTTTTTCTGTATGTTTCTTTCACAAAATTGAACTTGGAGACATAGTGAAATAAAATTTTGTTTAGAATTCCTCCCAAACTATGCTAGGACCTTTATAGCATACCTGGTAACCAGTGTTGTCGCACGTACAGATTTATCTGGAATTGTACAGATTCTTTCTTTTTTTTTTTGGTACAGATTTTGTACGGTACAGAGTACAGATTTTTGTCGAAAGGTACAGCCTTTGTCCACGTATGAAAATTCTTACATTTGAACAAAGCAACATTAAGGTACATGACGATTTTTACGCCGCAGTATCGCTTGGTGCTGCTGATCGATAAGCATATACAATGCAATGATTGACCAGTTTCATAAGGACGGAATTCCTTACAAGGATTGTCTGAAAGGATTTGCGTCGTGCGGTGCGACATATGTTTTGCCCCAGATCAACAAATTGAATCGTTTGTTCCAGGCTGAAAAACCTGAATTTTTATTTGGACATTCTCCCTAATATCTGCGAATAATCTACGTTGTTTAAATTTCCAATGCTATTAAATTTGAAGATCACTTGAAAAGCGGCAAGAATGTTTAGGTTGGAACAGCAGCAGAAGATATTATCAGAACAATGGACAGCGAAATACAGAACATTTCAAAGGTTATTGTCACTGTCACAGTTTTTTCGTGGAGCTGATCAAGCAAATGAGAAATAGATTCGATTTTGATGATCCGGCTGCGGCAATGTTAAATCCCAGAAACTTTTCCAATTTGACAACGTTTAACGTTGTGTTAGAAGCGTTCCAAGGATTCTACAATGGGAATGTACAAGATGTGGAAAATTAATTCCGTGCCCCAAAGATAAAATTACTTCGTAATGAAATCACAGTTTCAGAAAACGAGCATGTGCAGGGTTGTAAGATAAAAATTGGATGTCTAAAAAGAATTGACGGTTTCTCTCGCATTTCGGTGCATCGATGTATCGTTTGTAACGTTCTGACTATGCCTCACTTCTCTGTTCTCGGCAACTGTCGAGCGATTTGTTTCTGAATATAAACAGAACAAAAATAAGCTTCGAAATTGGCTCAGCAACATCATATCGTTGCTGAGCCAATTTCGTTATTTTGAGATCAAAAGATTTGATCAAACATCGTGGTGGTAACTCCAAAATTTCAATAAATGATGGAATCTAGATTCAGAAAAACTATGTAAAATCATCATCAAACACACGAATGACTTGCAAATGTAAATGTAATATTTGTAGTAAAAAAATGAGTATTTTTTCATGCTAATAAATTAGTTTTTTCTCTACAACAAATATTTTCGATGGTACAGATTTTTGGAAAAAAAGTACGGATGAGAAAGGTTTTTAACCCCTCTGGTACAGATTAAAATGTGGCTAGACTGCTGGTAACTATCTGAGTTCGTTGGTTTGAGTTCATGGTGGGTAAACAATGAAGCCGTCCATCAATGGTGTAACTACTTTTTTGCTTCAGAAAACAAGTTTTCGTTTCACTTTACATGGACGTTAAAATAGAATTGTGCACGTGGGTAACGAGATTTGTGGCATTGGGAGTAGTAGTGTGGATTGATGTCAGGTTGAATGAAGAGGCAGATTTGTATTCATCCGTCACGTCAATTAGAATAACCATTTGCTAGAATAGCTCATCAGTCATCCTTGCTTTTGACACTCGTCAATTTATTTCTAGTCAATTCAAGACATGTTGACGGCGAATACCGAAGAAGTCATAGTCGAAGCGAAGCTACTGAGAGGAGAATCGATTTTTATTTTTTATCTTCGATGATTTCGGGGCCTGGTGACAAACTATATTCATGCCATTCATATTCGGCATCACCGTTACTTTAGCTATCTCGAATCATTCGCTGCGTGGAATAAAGAGGATTAATTCAATACCAAATTACTTGTTCTAGATTTCGAATCTCAAAAGTGAATTTAATCGACAATTATTTCCGTCGGCAGAAGAAGCCATTGATGCATTCATGAATCTTGTTGCTTTCACTATCATAGTGTACAGGGTTCATTATCCGTGTCAAATGAATCAATCGTATTATTATTATGCTCGTACTGAATGACTTATTGTCTGTGGAAAACATAACAGCACTAACATGATATTTGATGTAAATATTAGAGTATGAACATGCAGTAATCCTTGCAACATTTGATTTAGGGGTTTTGAGTCCTTTGAATGGTTTGCGCATGACCAAAACCATCAACGTATTGAAGCTCGTTATATCACCTTAAATGATTACTATCCCATACTCAATCTACATCAATTGAATCAGGTTTTTATATATCTATTGACTGTTGGCTACGCGAGCTACAAAGGTGTTTACGACACAATCGATCTACGATAGCTATCTTTGTTTTTCTTGTAAGGTTTACCAGAAAAACAAAGATAAAAGGTGTGTGATATAGCGAGTGGATCTAAGAGCTCGTTAGGGAATTCCAAGGTTACCTAAAAAAGGAATGGACTATTCTGTTGTTGTTGTTGTTGAGGTTGTTCTAGGAGGTATTGTGCAGAGTGTACTCCGACATATTATTGTATTCGTCAACAATGTTAAAATTTTCGGAAGAACATTTGTGTTAAATAACGATCAAATCCAGTTAAGTTTGAATAAAGGGTGTCTCACATCAAATTGCATCACGGAAAAAACGCTGTAGAAATTTAATTTTTAGGAATTATATCTTCAGCTTTCGCTTATAATCATATAAGAGTGTATAGATCACGTTGGCCATGCTTCACTGTCAATTTTTCGTAAATTTGGAAAAATGTCGTCGAACGAAAAAGAGCGTCGTGAATTAATCCTGCGCACTCATTTCGAGAATCCGGAGTTGTCACATCAGGACATCGGTAAGATGCTGGGAATCGTCCAATCCACGGTCAGCAGAGTACGAAAACGATACTTCGAGAACCTAACCATCGACCGGAAGGTGAAGAACGGCAAAAATGGATGCTCCGTCAGTGAAAAAGATCACAAGCGCGTAGTTAAGCAGTTTAGACGTGATCCGAGAAGTTCGGTCCGGGATGTTGCCAATAAGCTGAATTTGTCAAGTTCATTCGTCCAGCGGACCAAACAGCGAGAGGGCCTGCGTACATACAAGGTTCAGAAGGCTCCTAACCGCGACGAAAGGCAAAACATGGTGGGGAAGACGCGAGCCCGGAAGCTGTACACCGAAATGCTGAGGAAGCCGCATTGCCTGGTAATGGACGACGAAACCTACGTCAAAGCGGACTTTCCGCAGAGGACAAATTCAGCGTTCCGGAGGAGATTCGCAAGCAGAAACTATCCAAGTTTGCCAAAAAGTACATGGTGTGGCAAGCGATCTGCTCTTGCGGAGAGCGGAGCACCCCCTTCGTGATGACCGGCACGGTAAACGGGCAGGTTTACCTTAAGGAGTGCCTACAGAAGCGCTTACTACCACTATTGAAGCAGCACGATGGCCCGACCATCTTCTGGCCGGATCTCGCTTCGTGCCACTATTCAAAGGACGTGTTGGATTGGTACGAAGCCAACGGGGTCACCTTCATGCCAAAGGAAATGAACCCGCCCAACGCGTCGGAGCGATTATGAAGCAGGCCCTCCGGAAGAACCCAAAAGTTGTCAAATCGGAGGCGAACTTCAAGAGAAAATAGATTTCTGTAAAAAAAAACTACAACCTGACGTTGTACAGAACCTTATGGACGGGGTAAAGAGGAAGGTGCGAGCATACGGGCTTGGGCTCGAAGTATGAATAAAAAGAAAATGCCAAAAGTTGTTTAATAGTTTTTATTTTACTGTCTAAAATTTTCAAAAGGATCGGTCTACTGGGCGAATTTCTACAGCGTTTTTTCCGTGATGCAATTTGATGTGACACACCCTTTACTTACAAATCTGTCGAGGGATAAGAATGATCTACGAACAACTAAAGGGGTTCTGGCTCGGTTTAGCCATGTCATTGGAGGATTCAATATCTGCGAGCAAGTGTTTAATTTGTTTAGAGGTGGGTTTAAAATTCAAAACATGAGCTCAAAACTAACACTTGATTGATTTGAATATTTGTCAAACCAAATTGTTATAGTTTGGACAGATCTCCTTTAACATATGTCACAATAGCCTTCAGCAGATCCTGGTATTGACTTCAGAGATTCATCATAATTGAGCTTGGAAATCAAAATAAAACAAATTATTGAAGTGAGGAAAAAAATAAATGCAATGCTTCGCAGTGGTAGGCGTGGGTGTGTTTCCATACTACAATCTCATTCTACATAGAATATGAAAAATGTTTTTCGATTCAGTGTGTGATTCTTGAACGTGGTAATGTTGTCTTTTGTCAGTTAACGAAGATGGTAGGTCGGGCAAATCGGGCGTGTTTGATATGGATAGAAAATTGACGAGCGAGAACGGGAACTCACTGACAGAATGTTCTGGATAGTTCGGTCATAACGCCGTCTAACTTCAGCGGTTGCGGTTAGAGTATATTTGAAGGAGCGGAAATGTGTACATATAATAATATTTTTTGACAGTTTGACAGAAACAGCTTGAATACGAAACTTCACGAAACAGGGGCTGAAATCGAGTACTAGAAATGCTAATTTCGGTTCGCTGCTGTTATTTTCCATTTTTTTGGGGATGAATGGCTGGCTAGATGATACGCTAGATTATGATAGGATGATGTTTACGCATGATGAAATAAAAAAAAAGAGAGCCTGGACATGAACAAGTTATTATGTTGTGACTGTCCATATAGAGTGAATAAACAGAACAGCAGCTAAAATGAGATTGGTTGTCACTAATTTTGTCTATCCGCAAATGTTTTGACATTTCTATTGTTTGCTTTAATGCGTTTCTGAAGAAAAAATGGAACTTTCGATTAAATTCAGCAAATAAGACCACCAAAAATGGGAAGGATTCTCAATTGCGACGCGCACTAACTTACCTCCAGCGTTTAAGCTAAGAAGTGTTGCCAGGGTAGGTACAGTGGATACACGCTTTTGATAGTTCGTGTTGGTGTCCGTCGCAATGTTAGTAACCAAACGCAAACAAGTTCAACACAACATATGTACTGTAATTCGAACTGAAGAAGGCTAACAGAATATTCAAATATTGATTGTACTAGTGTTAATATTGATAATGAAATGTTCGGAATACATGGAGATATTCAAGCTAAATTGATATAAATGTTAGTCTTTCTTACAAATGTAAATGTCAGATAATTTTTAAACTATCTTATATGGTTAAAATTTACGCATAGAAAAAAACCAACAAAAACAAGAAAACTCAAACCATAAAGCAGTGTTTGGTAACAAGGGGCCAGGAAGTTAAAATTAGATACACACTATAGTACAATATAGATCGATATGTCATTAGACTTTTAACAGGTCTCGTTTTGGTTTTCAATTGACGGCTGATTATTAAATGTTTGAATCATCGTATGATACGAAAAAATATCGGATGACAATGATTGACATGGAACAGATGCCTTTTCTCGTTTTGTGGTTTCATAAAAGTGCTACATGGTACACCTACCTTGCCATTTCTCGTGCTCGTGGTCATCGTCATCGGCCTCATACTCTAGGTGCCGCTCGGTAACGTATTCCGGAATTGGATGAGGCGATTTCTCTTGAACATCTGAGAAATTAAAAAAAGTCCATGTCAATTTATACGCAAGAAATTGTTATAATACGGCTGCTTACCGTCCTCTGATCTGCTCAAATCGAGCGTAGATGAGGCCATTTCTGTTTCTTTAATTTGTTGAATTTTATCCTGGGCCTGCTCGATAATCTCATCAATGAAGTCGTCCGGCGTGACGGCACGGTCATCTTCGGTAATTAGCTCGTTCAGTATGGTTTCGTCGATGGTCGTGAAGCTCAAAACCTCTTTGGCTTCCTTGCTAGTGATCTGTTCAGCTTCTTCCACCGTTGTAGCCAACATCTCATCAGGTTTTTCTTCACTTTCTGACTTCGGAAGCGAATCCTGATCACGCAGCGTCTTCTGCAGAACGACCGTATCGCAAGAATCGCTTGAGAATTGTTCCGATACTTTACGATCTTTGAAAATTGGTATCTTCGATTGGACCACTTCCGGCTCTGGTGATTTAACGGCCGTGATCTCTTGACCGGTGGGTATCGCTTTACTGCTATCGAATCTTGGAATTTTTGATACAACCATTTCAGGCATTTTAATGGTACTTTGCACGTCTTCCTCAATCGTTTCCACTAAAGTCTCTGCTACTTCCGCTGCTGGTTGTTCTTTCCTTTCTTTTGCATCATCTTCGGGTTTGGATTTTTCTTCGGGTGAAGTTCGTTTGCTTAGAACCGGTATTCTGGATGTTATTTCCTGGGTAACTGTCTTCGTCACAGTTTCCACAATCGAAGGTTTTTCGTTTGGTTTCACAGCAGGAGTTTCCTGGATTCTTTTGATTTCCTCTCCTATTTCCGATATCGTTTCCACTATTAGTTGATCTCCCTCACGAATTCCGGTTTCAATTTCACTCTTTGATTTCTCTACTGATTCCTTTAGTGTTCCACTTACATCTTGACTAACGGTCTTCTCACGAACGCTTTCGAAATCTTCTTTAGTGAACGCTTCCTGCACTATGGCCTCCGGCTCATCGGAGCTGATGATTGTTTCTCTAGCGAGTGCTTCGGCAGCTCTATCAACGGCTTCCTTACTCTGCTGGGTACTTTCTTTGATCTCGGATACAATTTCGGAGTCACGGATCTCTGTTATGGTTTTATCCACCTTCTGGTCCACAAGAGTCTTCGTTTCCGAACTCTGTGCTGTAAACTCTTGCAACTGCTGGTGAACCACTTCACCCAGAACATCAGTTGCATCCGATTTGAACGTTTCCGCGAAGGACTCCGCCTTCGAGGTGATGCTGGTGATTTTCTCTTCAACTTTGCTGATCGTTTCGGATTTGGTTTCCTGGAATTGTTGTTTGTCCGATGTGGTCTGCTGCTCGCTTCTCATTTCTTTGAAGCCAGAAGAAATTTTTTGCTCGAATTTTTCGAACAGATCTTTTTTCTCTTCTGCCATCTTGTTCTTGAGTTGGTCCTCAAGTTTTTGATTATCTTCAACCCATTTCTCTGTCATAACAGCGGCCCTTTCTTCGATTTGCTGCCTCTGCAGTTGGAATTGTTCCTCAAACTTATTAAGTTGTTCCTTCTGCGCTGAAGTCACTTGTAGTTCGGTGAGCTTTTCGCTACCTTCAGCAAGATCTTCATGTTCTCTTTTGTGGACCAGAACTTCGTTCTCCTCTGTCCTTTGAACGATTTTCGGTTCAAGGGGTCCTTGCTTCTCCGCCTCATGGAGCTTTTCAATCTCCGTTTTCTGGCTGAAAATTTCATTCTCCTTGGTCCATTGTGCGATTTTGGTTTCCACTGATGTTTGTGCTGTTATTCTTCCTAGCTCTTGCTTTGCCATCTCTTGTTTCTGCGCCAATATTTCATCCTCCTCACTCCACTTAGTTGGCTGCACAACGTGGGTCGATATTTGCTGTTTGCTCGATTCCTCAACTAGCTTCTCCAGGGACAAAGGTTCTGGTTTTTCGGCTTTCACTATTTGTGCTGTTACTTTCTCGGTTGACTGGCTGATTAGTTGCTCCTCTCTTTGGTCAAATTGTGTCTTTAATGATTTCTCCTCTTGATATTTCTCTTCCAGTTCTTCAAACTTTTTCTTCTGAGCGAGCAGTTCTTGCTCTTCATTCCACTCTTCCTTTTTCTCATCGAGTTTCTGGAACTCTTTCTTAAGGGTAAGGATTTCGTCTTCTTCACTCCATTGAGCAAGCATGGAATCTCCTGTAATTGGCTGTTCATGAGAACCCTCTTGTTCTTTTGCCCACGAAGATCGCTTGCTGGATTCTGTTGACTTAGTTTCAAACGAGTGAATCTTTTCTTGTATGTTTTTGATCGACTCCGTAATCACGCCGGAATCCAGGGCGTCCTCTCGAACAATACTGGTTCGCTTGGTTGGTATCGGTGCACGTTCTCTTGGAGTTGGTGACTTATTATCGTCTTCTGGTTTCTTGTCGAGCTGTTTTGGTTTCGTTTCATCCAGTTCCGCTAGTTTGTCCAACACTTCTTTCTTTGTAATTTCGCTGACAATTTTGGCGGACGTATCGACTTTTTCGCCGCCCAAAACCTGGGACTTGTGCTCAAACTCTTCGACGTTCTTCAGCGTCAGTTTGAATTTATCCTGCAGCTCCTTGTCGAACTCATCTTTCGCGATGGTCGGTCCTTCTTTAACTGTCGTGGTTTTGAGCTTGACGACCGGCTCCGGAATTACCGATGACTTGTACGAGTTATCGATTGGTTTCTGCATGAGAATTTCTTCTTCGTGTTTCGCTCGGGTGTCGTCGATCATGCTGGATCGTTTAATGGAGCAAATCTCCTCGACGATTTCCCGCTTCTGGGTCGACGCGGGAATCGAACGGTCTGCCGAGAGTCTCTTCTCGATCTGCTTTCGACGTTCGGCTACCGTTCTCTTGATGCTCTCCTCCTCAGACTCCTCGGATTCTTCGATGCGCTTCTCCTCGACCGAGTACTTACTGGACTCCTCCTGTGTATATTGGTTGTCTGGTGGGGCATGAAAAGTAATTATTATGGCAAATCTTCTGGGTGTTATTAAGGCATCTTACCGTCTTTTTGTACCAACTTCGCAATGGAGTCAGACTCGGAAATGATATCCACGTCGTAGTTCCGCTTGCTGATCGAGAACGCCGTCTTGTTCCGCATTGTTACTGTGGTCGTTGTCAGTGCGCTTGTTGTGGAAGTTCTTAAACACCGATCGACGATGTCATCCCGGTGGATGGTTCGTAAACCGTTTTCGAGTATATTGAAGTCATTTTTGGTTTTCGATTGGAATAGTTTGAGCATAGCTTGGGCCTGTTGGGCGCTACTGGTAGGATGCTGAGCGATAATGTTCTCCACGTCGGTCTCGCTGACTCCGATCTCAGGTGCCAGCT
Organism: Toxorhynchites rutilus septentrionalis; assembly: GCF_029784135.1. Taxonomy (NCBI): domain Eukaryota; kingdom Metazoa; phylum Arthropoda; class Insecta; order Diptera; family Culicidae; genus Toxorhynchites; species Toxorhynchites rutilus. The sequence goes on along the minus strand of NC_073746.1, from coordinate 275,092,368 downwards.
TCAACCAGTCTTCGCCGAGAAGATTGGAGATGTCGACCACACGCATTTCTCCTAGATAGTTCTGGTCTCGCGGGGGTAGTCTGGGAGGGCGCCCAACACGGACAACAATTTCCTGTGAGTCTTCGATTGTGGTTAACTGATCGGGAATGATATTCTCGGGCAGTACGATGTTGAGGATGCAAATCGGTTGCTGGGGTGGTTCACCCTTAGCAATTTTCGGCTCGCGCATGAAGAGCGTTCGGCCGACAATATCCGCGTGTTGGTCTTTAACACGAACCGAGAAGGGTAACCGATTCTCGCGGAAGGCCTTGAATGGTAGGCTCAGCTGTTCTCCGGATTTTGTTATCGGGACCAAATTGCCAGCCAGTTCGATGTATTGTGGTTTATCCTCTAGAACCTCTACGTCACGGCTTTTAGCGACTTCCGTGAAATGCTCCTGGTGTTCCAGAGTTTTGTCTTCGCGGTCGTCTGTCATGCAGAAGACACGGAGGCGTGCCTCCAGCGGGTCGGTGCGCTTGGCGAACACTACAAATTTAGCCATAAACGGGACGTGTATGGCCTCTCTGGAATAGGGATTGAAGCGAGTAGCGGAGTTAGTTCCGTTATCAGAAGATTCGATGATTACGGGGATAACTTACTTGTAGAGTTCGGTAGCCATCTTGGTAGCATCGGCTATGTTACGACAGTCCATTAACCAGAATCGGGCCGAAACTGTGGTGGTGAACGAAACGCAGTCGTTCACGAAGGTCAACGGTGTGGAGCCCGTTACGTCTTCCCACTGGGCGCGTGTTGTACCACCTGGTAGAAGGAGCGACAAAGTGATACGGTTAATACTTATGGTCTACAGGGAAGCTCTGATCTAGAGCTAATTGCGCGAGACTATAGCTAGGCTGATTCCAATAAAACAATGAGCTTACAATATCTAAAGCATACGAGTGGATTGAGCCGGGTCATCTTCGGGTCAATCCTACTCTGGAAGCAATGGATGGAACGTGTCCTGATACTGAGCTCCTCTTAAAGTTCCGGTAACAGCGCCGTTCAGCACATGTTCCATGATTGTTTAAGGGATAAATGGAGGAACAAAGCAAAGGAAGAAAATGAAGTGAACTGAACCTTGAAACTGAAAATGGGTCAATTTCGGTAAGAAACGGAACTGAGAGTGAAATGAAACTGCAACAAAATTGTTCAACTTTGATCGAAAACTATTGTGTGACTGTTTGTTGTTGTTTTTTAATACTTGAAACCATTACTATCCACCGTACGTCTTTGAGTTGGAGATGAATGACAATGAAAAGAAAACGTACAGAACAAAGAAAAAATAACCTAATCAGTAATCAGAAAACGAAATCGATAGTCGCATGCAGAATGATTAACTATCTTTTCCGATTGAAACTGCTGCTACACAAATACACGCAGTAAAAAAGAGGAAACAATGAAGGATGCTGTTGTTTTTTTTTTTCAAATGTTTGGTTACATTTCCACCACATGGAACAGTATATATAGAGGAAATCTACTCGATCTGGAAGTTTGATCTGAAAACGAACAATTATCTATGGCAAAATGGGTAGGAAATCGGTGAGATGTCTAGAGAATTACATAAAACAAAACAATTAACATATGTATAGGTGTATGTTGACGTGTATGTGTGAGTGTGTGCGATTTGTAGTTTTTCAAAGGCTGTCCCACGCGACGGATTTGTTAGTTATGCTAGCAGTCACACTCTTGCTCGCACAAGATTTGCACAACTTTCGTACTATACAAAGATGCAAAAATTTTGGGTCGCTGGTTATTGCTTTTTTAAGTTTTTTTTTCTTCTCATTCATCACCGAAAAAAATACTAAATATTCCCTGAAGGACTGCGAGGCTTTTAGCAACGGTTTCAGAAAAGTCCCTTTTTGGGGCAACTAACGTTCGTTTTTTTTCAATCTTCATTTTTTCCACTTCCTCCGTAACAAAGAACAAATAAAAGTCAAAGGAAACTACAAAACATTCGAAACACAACGAAACGATAGAAGGGTTGGTTCACGTCGATCCATAAATTACCGGAAGTTAATCGGGAAAAGGTTGTAAAATAAGGGTTAAAAAAAACGAAAATAACGAATACCGTTGGCTAATATCATTCGTTGTTCATGGATTTTGAATTGGAGAGGAAAATGTACGACACTAATCGTATTTTCGTTTTTGCGATATGCGCGGATTTAAACAATTTCGTCGATGGTGAGTTCATTTTGATTCGCTTTAACTTGCAATGACAAGGAGTAATACTAATGATATAAGACAGGTAAAAACGAGAATATCTTTTCGTTTTGTTTCGTCATTTTCTTTGGTTATCAATAAGAACAATTGAGCAAAATAATCGATAAAGAATTGAGATTGCATGGAGGTTAAGATCATAACAATAAAGAAACATAATGAAAGAAGCGTAGCTCGCGGTTAGCAAAGTTGCAGAGTAATTATCTTAAATTTGTTTTTGTTTCGTTCATTCGATCATCGCAAAGGTGAATAAGTATATTTCGCAACTCAACGTTATGACTATTAGGTAGCAAATAATAGGACATTATTAAATTGAGTACATTCATAGTATATATAGGAGTTGTAATGTCATATCAATGCAAAAATATTTCGATTTAACCGTGCACTGTGTTCTTGAATATTTCAGGTGCTAGTGTGGGGATTAGATTATCAATGTTCAACGATAGTTTATTTTTTCTTCGTTCGGAGTACGTAGTAAATTGACCGGAACGGAGAATTACCGACAGACAAAAAATCGCGTTCTTTCGAATCGTTTACGTTTGAGACTATGGGAATATGATAGTTACTGATTGTCTGGGATCACAACAATGGAATTTCATTGAAATTTGCTATATTCTTCATGACAAGGATTTATAGCTACTATAAAATTAAAGCTGTTGTTCTTCCTACTTGATTTTTAAAGATAACTGTATAGACCAACTTGGATATAAAATATGTTAAACTGCAGGCATAATTGTTGGCTTTATTTCAGACTGACATACAGGGTGACCCATAGTAACGTGCTTTTCTAAAACTACTCTCTTCAGGAGACGGGTGGACGGGTGGGAAGAGAAATGGCATCGGTGGATAGTTAGCTACATTCGTATCGAATAAACAGCGAGATAACTGTATGGTCTTGGAAACCGTACTCTATTTGTTGTTTGGACCATTCACACGACGAACTATAAGTCAAAAACGATTATTTTCGTAAAACAACACGAATGCATAACCGCTAAATAGATGAAATGAGTCGCTGCCATTGCTCTTCTCACCCAGGTCTTCGTCGAGATAACCTCCGTGCAAACGTAGGACCAAATATCATGTATTCTTAAAACACCTACAGATTTTCTGGTAGACAAACTTCTCGATTTGATGGTTACTTAGCAGTTTGCTGCTAGTCTCGATTCACTGCTTGTCACCTCGACTGACATTCCGGATGTGACACTCCGTTCAGTCTACTGTTGGTTTCAACAAACATGACAATAAAAGTCAGTATGTCAAGATTGATCTGAAAACATTAGCACCTAGTGTTGATGGCATTTTGAGGTATAAACTGAGATATATTTCTCTGCCTCTTCGGCAGCAATGGGTTGTCTTCAATTCAAGAGAAAAAAAAACTGCGTCCGGTATCCATTTCATAGAATAACGATGACATTTGGTTTAATTTTTGGATAATAGTGTCATTATATCCTTTGACAGATGAATTGTTTAGCGCCAGTGCTCAACAACATTTTCGACACGTAGTTGTAAACCGTGGAGTCGGTCTACGCAAAACAGTGATCGAGTTCAATTTGAGCTTTTACAGCAAATGTCTGGCTACGATTTCGCTACTGTGAGAATTTGCTCGTTGTCTGGATTAGGCCCGACAAGCCGCAGCGTATTGGATTACACAAACTGTTCTGTACACTCTCTTCGAAACTGGTGCCTGTAACGGAATAACTAGACGGCTATTGACTATGTAAATTTCTAATCACCAATATCTGTACCAAAAACACGAGTTCCTAGTCCTAAGCAATCCTGTGGGTTTCTATTTTTGAGAATCAGGGCATTTTAAAAATCTACAATCTATCTGAGCACGAATTCCTATCATATTCAAATATCTCTGGCAATGGGTTATATTGATCCCCATGTTATCTCTGTTTGCCAACTCTGAGCTTTCTTGTTCTAGATGGCACCATCATGAGTGAAGTCGGTTGATTCCACTATCTCCTGTTGATTCCGCAATCTCAATTCTCCAATTTGGTGAAGATCTTATGGAGAACGGCGTAAGCCATCTCCTTTCGAATGGCACACGTTACGTAAAGTTGGCTTGAGATGTAGCAAATCTCTCAAATACGGTATTGCGTTCCAGAGGTGGTGCTACAAAACCTTAGGGAAAAAGGGATGGAAGTTTTCCCATTATTTCTATAGGTTCGGACGGGATCAATTTATTGAACGGTAGTGACCAAAGATCGATCTCAAATCGATACCGATGATGCTACATAAGTTCGTGGTTACGTCGAATGAATAGTTTGGCCTAGCGTTGAAACAACAGATGACACTCACCTCATATTTGCTAAGTCAATGAAATATTTTCGAACTTGACGTTGCTTTGATTCATCGGCTTATTTGGATTTCATCTGTTCTACGGTGGAACAGGCTTTAGATGTTTTCTCCACTTATAACAAAAAAAGAACTCCATAAGAGTACTTTTCATCAACAGAAATGAGAATGATTTTCATCCAGCGGTTGAAGATCTCTAAACACAGTATCTGCAATCGTTGGAGTCGTCCTTATTTTTCCATCTTTTTGTTTTTGAATCTTGCATCTTCATTTTTGTGTACTGCAGGAAATATTAGGTCGTGACGGATGTTTCCAATCTGTCGACGATCATCTTCGAATTAGTTTCAGCCCGAGTAGTAGGAGGGTTACCCATTATATCGACTTAGATATCCTCGTTAACAAAAAGAGTTGTATTTTTGAAATTTTTAAGAAAAATAGAACTTATGAAACAGCAGCAGATCAGGGGCCTAACCTTAGTATCAAGTACACTTGACAACAATATAACCTGCCTGTCCTACATTCCGGTTATTCTTTGTCCCTGACAGCAACAGCTCAGGGGAGTATTCTTGTAATCTGCTACAAAATTAAATCTTAGCGGAAAAAACAATCCGATATATGGAAATAAAACAGAGATGTTGGAAGAATAATAAAAGGAATCAAATATTTTGTTGATTTTGCTGATTGCTTTTCGTTTTTTGTGTTTTTTGCAGTCTTTTTCTGTGTTAGTTACCTTTCAGAGATCTTTTCCGAAACACACCTTCATGTGGGTAATTGGAGTGCGTGCGGTAACAGGCAATTTGTCGAAGTATTAGTACGAAAATGTATTCTTCGTATTATTTTTTTCTATTTTATGTGAAAAATAATTGCTTTTGAAATAGGGACGAGGTTGAAAAACGTAAATCTCTCTACGAAGGTAAAACAAAACCACAAACCAATCTCTAACTAGGGCAGGGAAACTAGAACAACGTGAATCGGAAAACGAAAACGGGTGTATGTGTGTTTGTAAAACAAATGGAAAATCAAGTATAAATACTGAACTCGATGGATGTAAGATTATAAGAAAAGCAAAGTAAGGTGATGTAAGGTAGATATATTTCTTGCTTCTGTTTATTGAAATTTAACCATGGTCGACCTGATATGAAGTGGTTGAAATGCGCTTCAAAATTATAAGATGACAGTTGACAGGTACGCACACATTGAAATGTCAACGGGTTCTGCTGACACTTCTAAAAAAAGTAACTTTTCATTGTTTTACTTGTAACACAAAACTCTTGTCTTAAATCTATTCCTAAATATAACTAAGGAGAGGAATGAAACAATGAGCGATAGAGTTCGGTAAGTTAGACAGATACAGAAAGATATACGAACAAAGAGATAGACAGAGACAGAGGTCGAGTGTATAAAGAATAGAGGTAGGACCAATGGCGTACGTACCGGTGATGGAGCAAAGCAGGCGAAGTGTTGGCGCGCTGCCAGAGTACTGGTTGATCATGCCCTGACTGTGGGCTCGTGGCGCCGGCATACTCAAAGTGATCGCCTTGTGGAACTTGCGCCGACGGGGCTCCACTGTAACCACCGGTGATACGGCTACACCTCGGCCTAGCAATTTCGCCGTCAGATCCGGATCGATTGGTTGAGCCTGCGGAAGAGACGAATGAAAGGATGTGTTTCTGGTGGTGTGGACTATGGCGCTGCAGCGGTAGAAACATCGGAGTATGCTTTGATGGCTGGCACATGGGATACTGGTTTGGTTAGAGTGGGTATTTTTGACTCGGTTTGTCCATTTGATGATATTTTTTATTCTGCGATAGGCTAAATCACTTAAAGTTATTGCAATATTGTATATTGCAATAATTCTGAATAATCAATCTTCCGGTCTACTACATTCTCTTATACCTACAATTGTACCCATTCCCTGTTCTTTGGAAAGTAGCGGCCGGTACACCCAAACTAGCGTTGGCAGAAAACATGCCATATTTGGCAGAAAAGATGCCATTTCCTGGTCATGAGAGTCAAATACGCAAATGATGAGCTATTTTGAAGCTTAAAAATGGTTTGTATGTATGCGAGCAGACATCTCTTTCTGTTTTCTTTTCTCTTTTCATTTGGGATTGTGCAAAAAAAGTCCGTCGTGAATTAATCCTGCGCACTCATTTCGAGAATCCGGAGTTGTCACATCAGGACATCGGTAAGATGCTGGGAATCGTCCAATCCACGGTCAGCAGAGTACTAAAACGATACTTCGAGAACCTAACCATCGACCGGAAGGTGAAGAACGGCAAAAATGGATGCTCCGTCAGTGAAAAAGATCACAAGCGCGTAGTTAAGCAGTTTAGACGTGATCCGAGAAGTTCGGTCCGGGATGTTGCCAATAAGCTGAATTTGTCAAGTTCATTCGTCCAGCGGACCAAACAGCGAGAGGGCCTGCGTACATACAAGGTTCAGAAAGCTCCTAACCGCGACGAAAGGCAAAACATGGTGGGGAAGACGCGAGCCCGGAAGCTGTACACCGAAATGCTGAGGAAGCCGCATTGCCTGGTAATGGACGACGAAACCTACGTCAAAGCGGACTTTCGTCAGCTGCCGGGCGCTTACTACCACTATTGAAGCAGCACGAGGGCCCGACCATCTTCTGGCCGGATCTCGCTTCGTGCCACTATTCAAAGGACGTGTTGGAGTGGTACGAAGCCAACGGAGTCACCTTCGTGCCAAAGGAAATGAACCCGCCCAACGCGTTGGAGCTTCGCCCAATAGAGAAATATTGGGCGATTATGAAGCAGGCCCTCCGGAAGAACCCAAAAGTTGTCAAATCGGAGGCGAACTTCAAGAGAAAATGGATTTCTGTTCAAAAAAAACTACAACCTGACGTTGTACAGAACCTTATGGACGGGGTAAAGAGGAAGTGCGAGCATACGGGCTTGGGCTCGAAGTATGAATAAAAAGAAAATGCCAAAAGTTGTTTAATAGTTTTTATTTTACTGTCTAAAATTTTCAAAAGGATCGGTCTACTGGGCGAATTTCTACAGCGTTTTTTCCGTGATGCAATTTGATGTGACACACCCTTTATAAAGGAGCGTGATAATATTAGACTTCATCATAAAATGAAGTTGGAAGGGGTTTTCCAAGCCGATAAAGAAGAACATGAACGAGAATATATCTTTCTCTGTCTGGACCGTGTATTTAGCAAGCTATACGAAAAGCATTCAAATGTGTCTCCTGTTTCACTCCCTCATATTGGCTCTAGCATATATATTATACAAATGATATACATGTATTTGGGAGTAGAATGTATATCATTTATGTTATCTGAATGTATATGAGTTATGTTATCTTTCAGTTCATTTAATGTAATAAATCGGGATGCCAGAAAATGTGCTAAAAATTAACTTTGGGTGTAGTAATCGATAATATGACATATCTAACTAAATCGGCCGATGTTTGTTTTATTTTCTGATGGTAGAAGTCAGTTGGGGTTACAACAAATTGACCCTTAAGGCCCAAGAAGATAACCATACGTGTTTGTACGTGACGTGTTGGGAGCTCGCGATTACTGCTTCGTGTTTATGAGGTCTGACATGAGAATTCAATTTCCTTGCGTTCTTCATTTTCTTCATAAGTTTGTTTGTCTTGTTACTTTGTCGCCTACCTCCGACAGTTTTTGACAGTTGATCAGCAGACGCTAACCATAGCCACAATGCACAACTCTAATGACAACCTATTCCCTTTTTTTCCAAAATATATATTTTATTAAGGCACATATGGCGTTAGCCTGACGGGGCCGGGAGTTCAATATTTTGACAATTTTTGTCTTACGACTATACCTATTCCCTTGCTCTTTACCTAACTTTTACCGCGAAAAAGGACCCTTTTCCAAACGCGAGTACTCAGCAGAATTATAAAACACACCTCCGTAATAAACTAACCGTCATATCAAATAAGGGGAAGATGACTTCCATATTTTGACTGCGTTCTGTCAGATACATTCGACAAGAAAGCTATGTTGTGGCAGGTCGTATGCAAATGTGAATAAATTCTGGTACATTCATCATGACAGAAACAATAAAAAATCAACGTGAAATTGTGTCTGCAGAGAAGTTTGCTACCCTGGATCAAACAGTATTAATATTCTGCAAACTTTTGATCTGATCTTGCTTCCTGCTTACCGCTAGAGTGACATGAATCGAAAGTTTCAAAGTCTCAGTTAACGGAGAAAGGAAGAAAGAATGAAAAAAAAACAAGAACTTCACATGTGTTTCAAAGAAGATGTATCCAACAAATTGGTCATAGATTTGCTTTATCGAAACTTTCTGTGCTTCGAAGAAGGCTAGGCTGAGAAAACACATGAAACTAGCAGACAATGTTGGAAAACTGAAGAAGACTTGGCATGAAGTGTTAAAAATGGCTGGAGAAGCTTATGTGCTGAGAGAAAAGTTAGAGAACTCGTAACACCTAACAAAGAATCCGCAGTCTTTGTTGAATCATTACAATGTATCGATATAGTAAATGTTCCGGAGTTTCATCTATAACATTACAGAAACAACATCAGCTTTTCTATTTTTTTAGGTGATATCGTAATGCTTCAGAACCCGAACGCTTTTTAATCCGGACACTTTATCAGTATATTCAATATCATACCAAAGCATCATTATCATGTTGAATTAATGTGACTGATAGTTACTATTCTATCAATGTTGTGTAGTGTCAGGCATAATACCTATATGTTGACAAAACATTCTAAAAAATTAGAACAAATATTTGTGTTTAATAAACCGACATAAAGTCTGCTTCATTTAATATTGGAACAAATTCTTTTGCTCATTGTGGCGCTCCTAGTGGACGGATTTGGAAACTTTTTTCACCCACGTGTCGGGAAATTCATTACCTTTCACCATGTATTTATGTCATAACACCAAACGATAGCATTTTGTAAACAACCGCCATGGAAGCCGAACGGAGAGATAAAATTGTGCACAGTTTTCTTGAAAATCCATTGTTGTCGGCATCTAAGCTAGCTAAACAGCTTAAAATGCCCAGAAATACCGAATGGCGTGTTATCAAGCAGTACAAGGAAAGATTGACGACGGCTCGGAAGCCGCATTCGAAGCGTCGGAGTGGAACTGTCGACCGGAAACTGCGTGGGAAAGTCATCAAGGCCGTCAAGAGGAATCCCAATCTTTCAGACCGCGATTTGGCCAATAAGTTCCAGGCCGCTCACAGTACGGTGCGACGAATTCGTCTCCGGGAAGGAATAAGGTCATTCCGAGCCAGCAAACAGCCAAATCGGACGCTGAAGCAGAACAATGTGGCCAGAATCCGTGCTCGAAAGCTGTACGACCAAGTGCTGACCAAGTTCGACGGATGTATTCTGATGGACGATGAGACCTACGTGAAGGCGGACTTTGGGCAAATCCCAGGTCAAAAATTTTATTTGGCGACGGCTCGGGGGGATGTACCTGCAAAATTTAAGTTCGTGTTTTGGAAAAATTCGCCCGCAAGTACATGATTTGGAAGGGGATATGCAGTTGTGGACAGAAAACCAAAGTCTTTCTCACTGACAAGACAATGACATCAGAAGTCTACAAAAAAGAGTGCCTACAGAAACGGATTCTGCCGGGATTACGGGAAAAGTACGAGAATTTCTTCGAAACAGCAATGAATAATTTTTTTAATTTTTTTTTTATGAAAGAGTAAAGAAAATGCTACATTTGTATGAAAAACAAATTATGAATTCGTTAATAAATGACTGAACTACACGCAATTGTTTGTGTTCCAATATTAAATGAAGCAGACTTTAGAGTCGAGGATTCAAGCATCCAGCAAAGAATCTGCCTACAGGAAATTGATTTATATCATCAAGTAAAGTTAGTCTTATTACCTAAATAATCTTATTCTAAATGAAATGATTTATATAAAATCTCAGGCAAGCATTTAAATGGTTTTAAAAAGCGATTATTTTCGAACAATGCGAGGTGTTCGAAATAAAAAAAATATATATTCAGCTTCTAAATCAGGAAGGATAAAAAGTTCACGATCAAATTTCTTATTGCAGGAGTTAAATAAGAGTATGTTACAAGCGGGTTGTGAGTGGACGAACACCCTCTTTTGAATCACGAGAATCAGTTGCGAGATTTTCAAATTTTTAACAAATATAACATGATTTTGTTGAATTCTGTGATACATAACTTACATTAATGCTTTCCAATTCAATTGGAACGGTACTGTTGCATGCTATGCTATAGCAATATTTTTTAGTATTTGATGTTATCCTCGTATCCGCATAAGTGACCGGATTTTGATGCATTGCGGTACCTGCTCGGTAGTGTCTTTGACCGGACAGGTTAACGTACTCAGATACGGCTTATTCAAACTAAGTAGGCTGCGTGTTATTCTGGTTTGATGAATAATTTGGATTATCTTGGTGTTAAATAGTCCTTAACCGTTTGAGTATGAGGCAAATTTTGTGAGCATATGCCAAAAATTCGGATGAGTTTAGGTATAAAAAATAATAATAAGCGTAGATAATTGATCAGGTCAGAAAAGTTGTGTTAAAAAAAACTCATAAAAAGTGGTATTTATAAAATTTATAAACATTACTTATTTATAAAAATATAGTTTTTTAAATAATGAGAAAATTATAAATTACCAATTTCATTCACAATTATGGTTTGCTGCACAAAGCGCATGAAGTCCTCTTTTGCAAATTGAGCAAATTAGAGTTGATCTTTTCACGTTTTCGTCTTTTTTATTATTACATTTCACACGTCGCCTAAAATTTCCCTGATAGCTTTTAACACTAAACCTACCACGGCGGGGTCAAATGACCCCTTTTGAAATTTTGTCAAAACTGTTTTACAAACAACATTATCGAATCGTCATTTACCTTTACCCCTTTTCTAAAAAATATACATCTGTGTGTTTTTCAATATTTATTCTTCCCAAATTGTGCTAAACAGTATATGTTTCGCTGTAAATAGCAAAGTATATGAAATTTGAAAGAGAGGTCGTTTGACCTGCTGTGGTATGTGATAAATATCGATAGGTTTAGTGTTAAATCGCTTTTCAAAAATTAAATCCATCTAAAAATGAATGAGCAATAAGTGATAGGATCTATATTTATTCAATTTGTACCTCCAATTTGTTTCCGGAAGACTAAATCCTACGTTAAAAAGTGCCAAGTCAAAAATGTTAGCATAAAACAAGAAGAGCGCTATCGTGTTCATCCGGGCTCAAACGGGTAAGTTGGCTTCAATCATCGATATTTTCCAGGTTTTGAGCGAGCTCCAATTACAGACAGGGAAAGGGTATGTTTGATTCTGACATTCTATAAGCAGCGTTCAGGGTGACGACGAATGAACAAAAAACGTGCGTGATCATGTATAGCCGTAATGAAAATCCCGACCTTCCGATTCGCCATCTTACAAAAAAGTTGCATTTACCCAAATCTACTGTTCACATTGTGTTGACAACATTTTCTGAATTATTCGAATGTTATCGAAAACACAGAGAAAAATATTGTACGAGCGGATCTTGCTATGGACGTGAAGGTGAAGAAGATGCTGGGCAAGAACCCGAACCTCTCGATTCCATCTGTAGCTCGAAAATTAGGAATATCACCAGTATTTATCCAAAAATCAAAGAAACGCTCACACAAAGCTAAAAAAGACGTTAACCGCAACGAAAAACGAAATTCGTCGGCGGGAAATCATCTGCTCGAAAACTGTATTGCGATTATTATTGTCGAAGTTTTCGTGTGATATTATGGACGATGAAACATACGTTCATTACATTTTTCATAAAGGTTGCCAAATCAGAAAACAGGTCACACTTTGACGATTTACATACCAAACGAATCGTAAATTCCCTAAGTTTGTATTGTATGCTACTTATTACAATCCCCTGGTGTATAAATGTTTCAAATAGATGAAAGTTAGAAGCATTTCCATTTTTTCTGTTATTTGGGAGCTTCCCTACCCATGCCGTCAATAACGAGCAACTTATCGGCGATCAACGAAGGGAAATGAGTTGAAACCACCGTGAACAAAGAAAACAAGAAGAAGGAGAACGAAGGGGTGTATTTGCCAAAAGCATAAATATTGCTTCTCGCTGAGGCAAACTTTTAGTATCGTTCTAGATACGAAGCAATGAATATCGCTTGTTCTTCCTTGTTTTGCGTCATCACATTCTTCGTTTCGGATTGAGCTGTGGACGCAACCAAATTATTTACTCGCTTATGTCTCTGGATTTGTAATCATTACATCAATCTGACGCCATTCCATTGAGGTGGTGAACTACACAATTGTGTGGGGAATCATCAAACTAGGCTATCATCGGTTCATCGAGAAAATGAGAGATTGTTCAGGAATTTTGTGTGATTTGGTTTCGCATGACAGTAGCAAAACTATTTCCATCAAGGATGACAGCTAGGGTAATCGAGACCGGAAATATTAATAGAAAGGGCTTCTGTTGAGAAGAGCGCAAAACTTAGATAAGTGTGTGAATATTTGGTTGCTTCAAGCCATCGATATATAACTTTGTGTGCGTACGTGCGTGCTTCATAACCCGTATGTACAAATAGCACATCGTCGCTACGATGAAACCCCATTTGTATCTGCTCCCATGTGCATTGGCTCTGTCGCGATGCAACAATATTATTTTTACAACTAATATTTTGATGATATGATGGACGATTGTTTGGTGGTGCAAACTATGCAGCCGTGATAATAAATATAAACAAAGAGAGAGATAGCAGAAGAGGAATATTTGCGCTAGGGTATGAATAATGGATCTCTACTGAGACAAATATTCATACTTTTTATTTATTAGAAGCAGTTAACATCGCCTGTTTTCCGTCATCATGAGGGATTCGTTGGTGCCTTTGACGTTGTATCAATGTATTGAACTGCCACTATGGCGAAGTATGCGTTAAGGTTGTGCGCCACATTATTATTTGAGGAATATTGACAGAATTGATTTACAGAATAGCGTGCGAGGTGAATTTTCAATGCATTGATATGAATCAAAGCAGCATTCTGTAGCATTCTAAAATAATATCCGAAGTTATCAACAAGCGACTTGAACGAAATAACAGTGTAGTTCTACGTTAACAATGTGATCGTGTCTTGGACACAACCTCCTATAATTTTTATCAAAAGTAAAACCTGATTGGCAGCTATCTCGCTGTAACTATCAGTCTACTCCTTCATCAATATTGAACTATGAACTAAATTTCAGGTTGTGCGACTTTGACTTGCTGAACAACGTACTGTCATCTATCGTTTGGACGGAAGTTCAATTGATGCAATAGCTGAACATTTCTATTACAAACTGTATGTAATCCTCCACGCCCGTCCAATCAGCTATACTCAACCTGCGGCCCACCGGGTTCTTCTGGTTGGCCCACCTGGCCCGTTACCATTTTGTACGTGTAACAATCACGAAAAGTTAAGATATCATTTAAAAAACGAGATGAGAATAATGGAGTTTGACACATTACACATTATTACACATTACGCATGTACACATTAGTTAGATGTTTAGTTAGTAGATTAAATGTCTATTGAATATATTTGATCTGATAATTGGGGCTAATCATGTCGACATCAGTTAAGAAAGATGAAAATATGAATATGAAATCATTACCTATTTTTTGACATAAGGCTACGTCTTTCAGTAATGGTACCAAATCAGAAAACAGGCTTTTTAATGAAATAGTTTTACTGTTTATATTTATTTTAGCTTAGAACGGAATTTGATGGTTTGCATTCAAATTAAATCGGAAATTCTCTATAATTTTTCCGATAACATATACATTACGATTCTTTACACCCTAAATGATTTAAATTAAGGAAAATTGGAAGAGTACACATTTTCTTATCGTGTTCCCGTGGCCGAGTATGTATCAGCGAGATACAATATTTGAATATTACTGCTAATCAGACAAGCGTAAATCGGTCGTTCGAAATGCAAATGCAGCATTCGTTCCACGGACAATGTTTCAGCGATGATACCTCTTTGTCGGTTGTTCAATGTCGTATGTCTATCACTTAATTAGACAGATAAAAGGTGTATGAGTAATGCAGGTTACTTCTTCTTCTTCTTAAATGACACTAACGTTCCTAGAAGAACTTCGCCGTCCCGTTTGAAAGTCCATCTTAGTCAAGATTTATTGGTTTATGGCATTGGCTATCAATGAAAGTTCTCTAAATATTGTGCTCGCCTTGGCCAACCTCAGTTGCTATTTTGCTACTGTGAACTTTTTTTTCGCCACAGAATGTATCTTCAGAATATGCAAGAAGCAACCATAGTATAAAGCAGAATCAAAGCAGAAAGGAATATTAAATAGGACTTATGACGTTGGTTGTCATACCGTGGAGATTGTACGAATTGGTGTTTTTGTGTGTTATCGACTAGATAACGATAGTGAGGGACAAATATATAATCGACTGGAGCCGCACTATGTGTAGTACGAGAAAAATGTCGCGATGCATACTGAGTTTGTCACGTGTATTGTTCTGAATGCGTGCATCGTTCTCGCGAGAACAAGAATGAATCATGAATCAACCATCTTCCGCTGCATCTACAAAACAACGCAAACCCATCGATCTTTTTTAAGGCCACTAAATGGATTTTTTAGAAATTCCGATGCATTCTAAAAATACATCATATTTATTTTTGACCGAAGGGAACTTTTGTGAATTTAAAAGAGTTATTGGTGTAATTACGTTGTTTTGGTTTATAGAGGCTTTAAGCTTTCTCAGTTCATTCGCCTCTAGCCTCGAATACCACCGTAGAACATCAATACAACATTGAGTCTGTGCCACTGGAGCGTGTTTATGTGTTGTATGATTTTGGAGTTACTGTTGACTCCAAGTTGACATCTATCGAACACGTTGTGCTTATCACGATCAAAACTTCTACAAATCTTGGCTTCATGCGACGTTTTTCCTGGCAGCTCGCCGGAGTCACCGCACAAAAAACTTAGTTTTGGGCTTTAGTCCGTAGCATCTTAGAACACGCTGCTCCTGTGTGGATACTTTACCACGTTCATCAGAATCGAACATATTCAGAAGTACTCAACTTGACGATTCTGAGTTTTTTACGGGGCCCAACTTGCGGGTAAATTATTAAATGTAGATCAAACTTAGTTCGTAGACAACTTTTACATGATCGAACTTTTTTTTTCAATTTGAAGATGAATTGGCTACACATGCCAATGTCATATAATATGGGTTTCGCAAAAAAAACTGCGGTAACCATCCGTTCTATAAATCTCAATAAAGGGTCTATTCTATTAAATTCCTTTTAAAAATCCTATTCAATTTGAACGAGGAAAGTGTCACCCATATATGGGTCACGGGGCGACGAACGTGTTGGACGATTCGCGCTGCCCGTTGAACTTGCCTGATTACTCCATACGCTGCATGTTGATCGATACAGAAACATTAAGTGCGTGGCACACAGTCATTCAGCAACTGATGATCTTTGACCTACTGCGCAGCAACATTGAGTGTCCTCGAATGTTAGAGAATGTTGCCCTTCACATCCCAAAATGGCAGTTAAGGACTATACGGTTTTTCTCTGTACTTGCACACCGGACTGGTTATGGTTTCAATAATTCACATGACTGAAATCTGAATCACCCGAATGACTTTGAGTTGTTTTGACAAGGCCTGACTCAAGCGCATTGAACATGTCAGTATTTCTTGATTCAGGCAATTAGTCCAATCAAATGTTATTCGTCTCTCCTCTACCAAGCCTATTGGTAAGACCATTCCAGCGAATGCGAATTTCGAAATTAGTTAGGCTTAGTAGCTATTTGCGTACATCGAATGGAAAGAAGTCACATGCTGCCCGACCAGGAAAATGGGATGGTGTTGAACTGTAATCGTGTTGTTCTTCGCAAGGTACTCACGAATGAGCGACGCACTCGAAGCTACAGTTCGTTCGGTACGAATTTCTGATGAAAAATGTTAAGAGCTGATCCGAACAATGTTTTTGTTGTCTCAGCATCCTCCATTTTTAGTTTGCAATTTTTGATCAATATATTCCGACCTTCATCGATATTTTCTCCGATGTCGATGGTCTTTCAGGACGAGCCTCTTGGTTCATACAGCATTTGTGTTTTTGATAGGATATAGCACCAAGCATTACTTCAAATGTGCCGGTACACCTAACTTCATTTTATAGCCATAACGTTGTGAAAATCGTTGTGACGAACAAAAGTTGAGAGAAGTAAATCGTTAAGTTCGTACTTTCAAACGGCTGAGTGCCTCTTTTAAACGGAAAATTACACAAAAGAGATAATCAGTCAAACGGGACGTGTCTTAAACGTAAGAAAGGTGTGTATTTTCAGATATGGCACTTTTTTTGAAACATATATACATATACCCCTATGAAAATTAGTCTCAACTGAAATTGGTCATATAGAAATACAAAATGACATTTGGATAACAAACGGAGCTTCAAAGTTTTGAAATTCGATAACAAAACTGCCTTCTTCTTAACTTAACTTATTTTTTTTTCGAGACATTGAGTTTCGTTTGTACATACAGCGTTTTTTGAGAATAATACAGCTGCTTCGCTTCGTCTGAGTCAGGGATTCTGAAATTATTTTGGGCCAGCGACTTCTTTTCCGGAATGAAGTGATACCTCAAACCCTTACAAACAAAAATTCTCTTGTTTTTTTATTCATACAAAATACTTATGTTTGAAGGACTTGTACGCTCCAACAGATTATTTTGCCCGAACTTGCCCATCCTTTTTTTTACTTTACTTGTACGAACTTGTGCGCGCTCATCGACTTGTTGAGTTTTTTGAAAAGTACAACAATAATATTTTCTACTAATATATTAGTCATTTTTATAACAAGTTGGTTCACGTAACACAACTCACAAAGTATCTTGAAAGTTTCAAATAAGAACTTGCGTTAATTGATAGGGATCGATTTTCAGGCATCTAGGCCCCCAAAATCGGGTTTCGTTTATGTCGACCCTTGGATTTCTTATCGAACCACACTGTCATCATGAAATGGCTTTGGCGAATGTGATATACCCTGTAAAGATAAGTATGTCCGCCTATGCATGCGGATGCAAACCACCGTCACCACCAGAAGCAATGGAACCACCAGCCACCATCAAAACATAAACAAATTTCAGAAGCAAGGCTTTTCCGAATTCTAATGAAACCTACCCATGAAAATGCACGATATTTACACAGCACCTCTCTGCTTAATCTTAATTAAATTATTAGGTTTAGAAGTACACACTAAATTATTAGGAAGCGAATTGAAAAAAAGGCAGACAAAATAAATTGGAAGCAAAACTGAAGTTTGATAGATGGCGCAAAAGAAACAGATTAAAGTGCAACTTAAAATAGAAAATTTCACTTCGTTCCGCTAAACAAACGCGAAGCGTTAATTTTTTCGTTTTCCCTTAACTCATTTTGTTCATTTTGTTACTACTCTCGAATCACTACTACTGCTTCTCTGCGCCTTTGGGCATGAGCATTTCCGGCATGCCCAATAAATTTAGTGCTCTTGAATAAACCTTCCACGCGTCCCAACCGGAACTACAATCGTTTAGCTATACTCAGTTTGTGCCGTTACAAAAACGGAAACTTCAAAATTTCGAACTAAACGATTTTGTTTTTCAATTGATCGCTCGCTTTCGCACTACCCTGCCTCGTGAGTTTGTTTTTGTTTTGATTGCTTTCTTGACGTCTCAGAACAGAAAGACCGCTTCCGTAAAACCAAAAATAAATGAAACAATCCATTGTTAGTTAGGTTTCTTCAAAAGAACTAAATTTATTGGGCGCTCTCTCCGTCTAGAGTCGGCTAGCAATCATTCGTTATTATATGTTATTAGTGTTTCATACTGACTTGCCTGCATACTGAACTGTCAAAATCGAATAGTTACTTTCCCTATAATTTTGATTATTTGGTAGCGTTAGTGTTAACGTCTTTCGCTTGACATTTTTTGTAAAAAAAAACAAAAAAAAATCCATGAATCCTTTCCTTTCAATGTGTAGCATCGCGACGTGAGATCAAACGACTAGTTTCACGGTTAATCTTTGGCATAGGTTATAATACTTTTTTCTTCTCGGCAAGCAATTAATAAATATTAACATGCGACGGTATTTAATTGTGTGTGAGTGTGGGTGTTTGTTTGAGAGTATTGAAACTTATGGCAATGATGTGACAAGTATTGGTAGTAAACGTAGATGTGCAGGATGAATGTTGTTGCTCTTATCATATAGTGTATCAGATTGCTTGGTGATGATTAATCGACGAAGAAACAGTGGGTATTTATCGTTAAATTTGGCTACAAATCTAGCAAAATCTGCCAATGTTTCAACCGTCTTGTTTTGATTCTATTCTAGATTCAGGATAGATGATAGAGCAAGTTTCGATAGGTCTGTATTCATGTGTTTCCGTGTTTGTTTGTTATTTTTTTGCTAAATTCTCACAAACATTTCTCTTTGATTACTGTGTATTGTATTATAATGTTTTGAGAAGCTGGACATGGAAGTACCCAGCTAAATGAGTTTTCGTCCTGTTCCTCCGTATATTTTGCTTGAACTTGAAGAAAGTACGCGGAAATACTATTCTCCTAGAATATATGATATACATTTCAGAAACAACGCTAAATAGATTCGTTTTGTTTTTCAAGAAGCATGCTTCTTGTTGTGAGCAAAATAAAAAGCAAAAATTGAATCTTTATGATGTTAAAACATTTCTACGAACATGCAATTCGAATGGGCTCGAAACTAAACTCGACATAGAATGAACACTTTGCAATCCCTGGAAGCATTCCTTAGTTCTACCACCGTTACAATACGTTGCTTTCTCAATCCGTTTCCGGCAAACGGAATATACCTCCGCAAGCAACTTTGTTTGTTATTGTCTCTACCATATGAGCGAGAAGCGCTTCTTTTTGGGTACATGGTTGACACTGATTTTGCGCAACTTGTCTGGCGCAACACCTTTGCGTGGTTTGAACAAATTTACCTGCAGACCAACTTTGATCTTCTTCGTGAGGGCTCCCTGCGGGAAAACTGCCTGCACCTGGGGCACCACCGTGCTGGAAACCATGCCTCCCTCGGGTCCGATTGCGTGAACCTCCTGGCGGATGCGCGAAATCACCGCAAAGTACTGTGGGAAGTCGTACGTGACGTAGCGGCAGATCCGACCGCTACCTAGTTCGTCCAGCTGGGCCAAATCTATTTAGGGATATTGAGAAATTAGTTTCATTATAAATTACACGGGAGTACACAAGACTGTTCAAAGTATTGGAGTTCTGTTTTAATTTCTATAATAACCATTTAATTTTTTAACCATTTCGTGATTGTTCTGAACCAGCGAAATTGCATTAATTACACGGTAGTAACAATCCATTCTCATTGTGCGTGTTATGATGATTCGAACTTTAAATGGACTAGAATGATGCCAGGTATGTTCTCATTTCTGGAGGAAGGGATAAAATGTTAACATAATCTTCGATGCCAGAGTGGTCGCTTCTACAGCATTATTCCCCTGCGATGATCATAGTTCAATCTGGTGATAATTGGTAATAGGTGGGTTGAAAAACGGAATTCGTTATGGATTCTGAAAACGCGGACTCTCAACCATTTGACGGAACGAAATCCCAGAAATCATGCACGCATTTAAATATACTGCGTTTCATAACTATAGAACCACTCTATTTTCCGAAGTTTCCAGAGATATGTAAGAAGTTGGTTGAATTGAAGTATATAGTGTAGAATACAAGAACTATTCTCATTTATAAGACTGGCCATTTGAACTTAATTTTATGTTCAGGCGCGAAACATTAAAAAAAAAATTCCAGAGTCTCGTAACTATAGAACCAGATGGATAAATTCTCACTCCTTTACAAAATTAACGTCAATTCCATATGATTTACAATAAGTTTCTAATTCGTAGGTCATCTTTAGTTTACAATCAGTTCAAATAACCCATTCGGGCTGGTTTCGACTAAGCTGCGCCATGTTGCAGTATGTATCTCGTTCTACACAGAGGATACTACTCATTTAAGCTCTTCAATTCACTCATACTAATTGTAAGCTGCGTCTACTATTCGTACGATCACTCCTCATAAGTTCTTGATAGGGTTTTGACCTGGTAAACAAGCAGTCCAGAGTCTGAAGCCCCTATTTATTAATCCATGCCATTACCATCCGGAATTTATAAAGTGATGGCAAATTACTCAATTATTACATTGTTTTTGATGCAAAAACTGCAATAAATGAATCTGAAGTACTTCGTTGCACTTCTAATTACTCATTCATAGATACACAATGCATTCAAAAAGTTCCGGGACTATTTTTTAAAACAAAGAAAAAACGAGATATTCAAAAGATTAGATATTTGTTTTCTACATATAGGCCTTCTCTTTCCACACAAATTTTTGAACGTTCGTAGAGGTGTTGGAAGGCGCGTTTAAACTGCTCAGCCAGTATGGAGTTCATGAATAGAGTTGTCGGTATAGAGTTCAAAACTGTGACGCGCCAAAACTAGCTACTGAATCGAGATAGCAGTTCACGGTAGAAACGATAGCTGGTCAGAAGTTGGCGGAAAGTAGTTCGCGCTGGAGCTGAGATAGCGCCACTTCTCGATTTTAGCGCGCGGTAGTCCCGGAACTTTTTGAATGCACTGTGCAGTTATCAATCACGTGACTTTTAGGTTTTTTTAATTTTTCACGCCTGAACACAACAATAAAGTTCAAATAGCCAGTCTTAAAAATGAGGATAGGCATCGTATTCTACACTATATACTTCAATTCAACCAACTTCTTACATATCTCTGGAAACTACTGAAAATGGAGTGGTTCTATAGTTATGAAACACAGTGTATTATACCCTGCCACTAACAGAGCAGAGCATGAGCAACTGCTCGAACAAGTCCGGTTATTTGGTTCTTTATTGCAAAGACCAGCGAACCTCGGAATGGTTGAAGAAGGGCGTTCCCTGATACATCCTGGGAAATTACATGAAATTAGTTGCTCTAGACCAGGGCTTCTCAAACTGTTTTGGGCCAGAGACCCCTTTTCCAGAATGAAGTGATACCAAAGACCCCAATAGCCAAATTTCTTTAAAAATCTGTAGTTTTTTCTTATTCATACGTAACACTTACCAATTTAAAAACATTGCGGTTGATGAAATTAAAAAACTTAACCTTATTTTCTTATTAAAATTCAACAAAATAAATATATACATGAAATTCAGTGATTATCAAGTGTTACTAATAATTTTTAAATACACATTACATACAAATACTTAAGTAGGTAATCAATTTTTGAAACTAACTTTAAAATCACAAAGCGAAGATAAAAATATGTTCCGGAAAAACGAAATCCTACGTCAAAAACTATGGATGGGTTATACCTAAAATACAACCGCAAGGTTGACCTAGGGCTACCGTTGGCTTGGTAGATATTTGAGTGTATTGATTAAATTATTGATTAAACCAGTGATTAAATCAAACAATTTCCGAATTCAGATGCGAACCAATCCCAATATTGGTCAATTCATGTATTGTGAAAAGATTACTTTCTTTGTTGCAAGTCGTATGGCATGATGCCTTGTTCATTTCATTCATTTATCATGGACTTCCAAAATATGTGAACGAAAGAATGGCTAAACGATCAATTTATTTTATATTTCCCTCTGAATTTATTGCATCTCCCAAGTGTACATACTTCTTGAACCGCAAATTTGCTTGATTTGTTGAACTTCAAGCACTCATTTTTTATCTTGACATGTCAGTTGAACGCGTTCAATCGACGTTATCGTAGCAAATTGTTATCAGAATTTTGCCAAACGGTATACGTAGAAGTTCAATTAGCTGAAGAGTACTACGTTTAATTTGATGAATTCTATGAATAAATCTTATTTTGAAAACAACTTGCAATATTTAGGTTGTTATGTTTGTTTGAACTTAAATTTGATCATGGCTTCATTCGTTCTACTAAAATATTAGTCATTATTGTAAAAAATTGCTTCACGTAATATAACTTATACAGTATCATGAAAGTTTCAAATAAGAACAAGTGTTAATTAATAGGGGTCGATTTTTAGACCTCGTCGACCCCTAAAATCAATTTTCGTTTGTGGCGACCCCTTGGAAACCGAAATCGACCCCAAGGGGTCGATATCGACCACTTTGAGAAACCCTGCTCTAGACGCAAAAAAATATATCGCACCTAGAAATTATGCATGCCTTTTTCCCACAAAGCGACGAGAGACCCAAAAGCATCATAGATATTCAAAATGAGAATTTCTCCACTGATAAATAGCGAATTGTTAAGAGATTCAACTCGGTTGATATTCACGCGAACTGGATGCTAACCCAAAGTAGGTATCGATTCCTCCTCGGAAATAGCATAGTGTTTTAGCGAGCGAGCGAGACCACAATCATAACTAAGTAGATTTCCGAGCGGGCAGCTGTTCATATAAAGATTTGTGTGATTCCAATAGCCTGTTTTGAAAGCAATTTCAAGCTATTGAATCAAGTTTTCGGATCAATAAGTATTAAACATATAACTCTTTATTTTCGTATGAAGTGATTATCATACCACTTCGTTTAGTCGGCAAAGAGACATTACCGTTCAAAACTTTGCACCTTCAAGCTCGATTCAACAGCTTGAATCAGCTGAATCAGTGTTGAATCAGAATTAAACAAAGCGATAGTCTCTGTCTACAATACTCACTTCCCGGGATCTACATCTGTTCATTCTGATGTCACGAGCTCAATTCTCACTTTCGACATTCTCTCGAAAATGGAATTAAAAGTGACGAACCAGCCAAAAGTGTTGAATGTTACTAAAGGGTATTTCAATAGAGGCGCCGATAGGGAATCTCCGAAATTTATATTAAGCTGTCAAAAAAATCCTGCGGTATTTTTTTTGAATTTTCATTTGTTCATAAAATTAGTTACAATCATCTGTTTTAAGTCAAATATGCGCCGTTTTGTTCGATGACTTGTTCCCAACGAGATGCCAACTTCATAATACCCCTGTTTTAGAAGCTCGCTTCCTTATTGGCAACAACTCGGATAGCCAATTTTCACAGGCCTCTTTTGTGGCTAACTTCTGACTACCTAGCTCGTTCGCCATGGACAAAAACAGGTGGTAGTCACTTGGTGCAAGATCCGGACTATACGGCGGATGCAAAAGAACCTCCCATCCGAGCTCTCGGAGCTTCTGGCGCGTCACCAAAGAAGTGTGTGGCCTGGCGTTGTCCTGATGGAAGACAATGCGGTCTCTGTTTATCAAAGATAGCCTCTTCTTCATGAGTGCTACCTTCAAGCGGTCCAGTTGTTGGCAGTACAGGTCCGAATTAAGCGTTTGGCCATAGGGAAGCAGCTCATAATAGATTATTCCTTGACAATCCCACCAAACACACAGCAGAACCTTCCTGGCCGTTAATGAGGGCTTGGCCACCGTCTGAGCCGCTTCAGCGGGCTTCGACCACGACCGTTTGCGCTTCACGTTGTCGTAAGTGACCCACTTTTCATCGCCAGTCACCATCCGCTTCAGAAACGGGTCGATTTTGTTGCGATTCAGCATCGGTTCACATGCGTCGATACAGTCAAAGATGTTTTTTTGCGTCAACGTGCTTCTTTGTGAATCCAAGCTTCTTCAAATGGTTAATAACGGTTTGATGACTTATCCCCAGCTCTTGGCCGATGCTACGGCTGCTACTATGCCGGTCTTTCTCGGCTAATTCAGCGATTTTGTCGCAATTTTCGACGATAGGCCTTCTGGAGCGTGGCGTATCTTCGACGACCTCTACACCAGAACGAAAACGTTGAAACCATCGTTGTGCGGTGGAAATGGAAACTGTATCGGGTCCATAAACTGCACAAATTTTATTGGCAGCTTGAGATGCATTTTTGCCTTTGTCATAGTAGTACTGTAAAATATGTCGGATTTTCTCTTTATTTTGCTCCATATTTGCGACACTATAACTCACGAACGACTTAACCAAACAAAACACTGTCAAGGACTATATTATAGCGCAAAAATACCTTTCCAACATCGGAAGATGGGCACTTTTACAGGAAAAAGTTTTTCGAACATCAACTTTTTCATGTTTTTTCTTTGAAAAATTACTATTAATGTTTAATTCGTAACATTTGTATGTATAAATTATCGCGATTGACATGCTCTGCTAACTTTTTTCTATTCAGAAACATGTTAAGAACATGTCAAACGCGAAAAATTACACACAAAAATGTAACGAGCAAAAATTTTTTTCTGAAAATATGAAAGATAAAGGGTTGACGTCTTCGACGAATGTTCATATTTCAATAAGATCTAAAACTTTGTAGAATACACTGTATTGTAATTGTTGTAATTGTTGTAGTTGTAATTTTTTCAAAGAAAACACGAAAAAGTTGCTTTTTACTTGTAAAAGTGCCCATCTTCCGATGTATGGACGACTTGTTGGAAATTGTAAAAGCTATTCTTTTTTTTTTGAGAATTTTGAAAACTACGTTTTTTAAGAAAAATGAATTTAATTTTTAAAATAACTTTTTTTTCAGCGATTTATTTTTCAACAAAATTTTGGTATTTTTTATGAAATTTTTTAACAATATAAACAATTTTCTACATTTTATTCTTTGACTCGAATTTTGTAGCCATTATAGTTTTTGAGTTATAATTCTCTAATTCTTTTTTGAATATTTAAAGTATGCTAAGTTGCCCAGAAGACCCATGTGTTTAAACACACAACGTTTCGCTGCTATCTGAGATGGTGCTGCCAACGGCCAGTCGAGTTGGCATGAAATTCGTCGATTATTAAAATTTACTACCTGAATTCGGAATCAATGGCCTCAACTTTGAGAGCGCTACATCTAATTTATGGTCGTCATAATCGTCCTGCCAGATCAACAATTGAGCGTCTAGTGGAAAAAATTGAATCCACAGGCACAGTACAAAATGTTCCCGTGCCAGTGAGACAAAGAAGTGCCCGTAGTGTCGAGAATATTGCTGCAGCTAGCGCATCAATTGGGGAAGACCCAAATCAGTCTCTCACAAGTCGTTCTCAAGCGTGGGGCATCTCTGTGACGTTGTTGTGGTGAATTTTGCGAAAAGATCTTGGCCTACATACTTACAAGATCAAATTGACGCAAGAACTGAAGCCGCTCGAATACCAGAAGCGTCGTATGTTCATGAACTGGGCTGAGGAACAACTTGAAAATGATTCGGATTTTCATCGAAAAATCATCTTCAGCGATGAGGCTCATTTCTGGCTGAATGGCTTTGTCAATAAGCAAAATATGCGTTATTGGCCAGGCAGCAATCTACACGTACTCCATGAGTCATCATTGCATCCCGAAAAAATTACGGTTTGGTGCGGTTTATGGTCCGGCGGTGTCATTGGGCCTTACTTTTTCCGTGATGATCAAGACCGGCACGTTACTGTGAATGGGAATCGCTACCGCTCAATGATAACCAATTTTTTTTTGGGCCGCATTGGATGATATGGACTTGGACAATATGTGGTTTCAACAGAACGGCGCCACAAGCCACACAGCGAATTTAACAATCGATTTATTGAAAACCAAGTTTGGTGAGCGTGTTATCTCACTATTTCCTGTGGGACTACATCAAGTCTCTGGTCTATGCCAACAAGCCAGCGACGATTGATGAACGAATATCGAACGTGAAATTTCAGCAGTATCGGCCGATTCATGCTTGAAACCAGTCGAAAATTGGGTTCAGCGTCTGGACTTCTAAAAGCGTGCCCGTGGTGGCCATGCTGAAAAAATCGAGTTCCATACATAATGGCATCAAATGTACTTTCACATGAATAACGAATTTCATTGATATCCAAAACCATTTTTGTTTTATTTAAAAAAACTTTTGTGGCGCTCTTATTGAAAAACCCTTTATAATACAGAAATTTTGAATGAATAATCCAGAAAAGTGCTCTCTAGTGCGACTATAACACTCGCAACACTCTGTCATTTGTGTAACACCCCCAAAATCATCCATCGGATAAGTCAATGGTTCCACCTACCTTCCGGCTCGAAGCAATCGTTCAACACGTCATGGATAATTTCGTCGGACATGTCGATGTTGTGTTCGCGCCATGTCTCTCCGTTGTCCGAGCGAAGAATAACAATCTCCCGCTCCTTGCCCCGTAGGGAGGCAAAGTGGGGCACCTCCATGATGACCGGACCCAGAAATTTGGCTCCGACCGGACCCAGCTCGAGAACGCGGCTGGCCAGCGCTTCTCCCTCCATCAGTGGGGGTGGATGCATCGTTCGCTGGGGCTTCACATACCGACACGTGATTCGGGTTGGCTGAGCCGCGGAACGGGGCGGCACAATAATGCGCACTCCGCTATGACGACATCCACGCATTGCTCCGCCACGGGCGTCCACCAGGAACGATACGAGGAAGCTGTGAAGTGATAACACCGATGGAATGTTAGAGCACTATATTGAGAAAGGCGCTCCGTAATATACGAATACTTACTTCTTCCAGTGTAGCTTTCTGTTGTTAGTGTGTGCATATGTTAGCCGAGCAGCGTGTTAGAATGTGATAGTGTTATAACCTTAACCATGTAACACAAAACAAACAATAGCAGTACTTACCCAACATGCGAGTGGCGCTCGATGTTAATATTGTCAGTGAAGTCTGTGACCGAGATGCCCGATTGAACCATTGAAGCATGTTGTGGACTAATGGAGTCCTCCAGAGCAGTTGGTGGAAACTGATGAGATTCTGAGCTTTGAACCATCTTATTCGAATCGTGACGCTCATCGCGAGTAACATCGATCGGCAAAGAATCATCGCCGAGGGACTTCATCTCGTCTACGGTTAGGTAGCGGTACGGTTGATCAGAGAGAACGGTATCTTCGCCTGTGAATGGAGTAAAGTTATCCTATCGTATTCGGTAGCGGCACTCGGGTACTCTAACCTCCTTCCTCCTCCGAATCGGACATAAATGTTTCATGCATGGCCTCAGGCGCCACGACACGGTATTTTTCCTCGGATGGTGGCTGATCCGGTGTTGTTTTGGTATCGGTAACGGACTTCAGTGAATCGAGAACACTAATGTAGCCCAACTTTTGGGCAATTTTCAAAGATGTTTGACCATTCTGCAAAAGAATAGAGTATTGTAGCATAACCATCTGGCGAAATACGAAAGATTTCTTACATTGGTGATCGCATTGGGGTTTGCATTATTTTCTAGCAATATATTAACAATATGACAGTGTCCTTGCTGGGCAGCTTGATGCAGCGGTGTGTAACCAATGCCGGTGGACGCGTTGACATCCGTACCTTGCTGCAGCAAATAGCGCACCATATTGGCTTGTCCAAAATGCGACGCAACGTGCAACGGAGTGTAACCGGCTTTGGTGGGAGCCTGTGTATCGGCTCCGTGTTTAACTAGAACTTGTGCCACATTGACACGATCTTCTTGTGCACAAAGATGAATCGGTGTAAGGCCGTTGCGGGCCTGGTGATCTGGATTGGCCTTATGCTCCAGTAGCAGTGCTGCCATCTCATGATGACCTTCCTGCGAGCTTAGGTGCAACGGTGTAAATCCGGCCTTACTTTCGGCGTTAGCTTGGGCGCCATACTGCAGCAAAGTATTAGCTATATTCATCTGATTCTTACGAGCTGCAATGTGTAGCGGCGTGTGGCCATTCTTGGCGGTTGCATGTGGGCTGGCTCCCTTCTCCAGCAGTAGCAACGCGACGTTTTGATTATCGTAATGGCTGGCGACGTGCAGCGGAGTGACCCCATTCTTGCCTTGGGCATCAACGGGTGCGTTTTTGGTTAGCAGCGTTTCAGCAACCTTGATGTGGCCGTACTTGGCAGCTAGATGCAGCGGCGTGAAACCCTTCTTAGTTGCCGCATCAATCTGGGCACCGTTCTCCAACAGAACACCAACGACCTGCAATGGAAATTTTACGTTGCAATGTCTACTATTTTTGATTCTAGCAAGGAGGGACAGATCTTCCCCAGACTGCAACATCTCTAGAGGGGATCTAACAGGTACCACAAACATTGGAATGATTGTTTTGTTAGTTGGATATGTTTACGGTCCAGCTAAGAATTGAGTTAGTCTTATTAGATCATCGAATTGTTGGAGCATGCTACTGAAGCGAAAATAAAATAATTGAAAAGAAAATATAACTACCTGAACTACGCGTTCGTTCAACTGATTTTGACAACCTGAAATATTATCTGTGGTTCGAATAAGCTGAAAATAATCTGCTCGAAAGAAACTCTGAACGAAAGAAAACTTATAATCGCCAGATGGCGGGTAACATGAATAAAAAAAAAGAAGATTAGATTTTCAAATAACTAAAACTTTTATTCGAATGCACTCGACTTAGGAAAAAAACAGAAGTATTTTTAAAACGTAACGCTAAATGAATCTCAGTCAGCTCTCTGCGCGCTGCAACAGTAACAATCCGGTCAAATCAACAGGCTGTCTGAATTTGTTTGTATAGTTTATGCGTGTCGTTACTTCTGCCGGAACTACTCAGCAGGTCGTTACTACTACAAACCTGTTCTCTGTCGTATCGTTTAACCTTCCAACAGAAATCATATGCCTTACAAATAAATAATAAAAGTAGCACCTAGCTAGCTTAGATAAAGTACTCCTGATGCCGTATCCAGAACAACTGCATCAGATAGACGGTATCTATGTGGTCCATAAGCTTTTTAGCTACGAGATTCTTTACCTCGTCCTGGCCCTCCTTGGCGGCGATGTGCAGCGCCGTGTACATGTCCTTGGTGACCGCGTCGACCTGGGCACCGTGCTGGAGCAACAGCATTACGATGTCGACATTACCCAGCCGGGATGCGATGTGCAGTGGCGTTTGTTGCTCTCGGGCTCGGGCATCCACCTGAGCTCCGTTGCGCAGCAAGATCCGAATGATGTCGGTCTGTTTGGTGAGAAAAACAAGAGAGAGGGGTTATTGAATTGGATACGATGTTCACCTCAGTGGTCGGTACAAAACGGGATCCACCTACTTCAATAAAAAACTGTGAATGTTTCTTTTCCCTAAAAATCTAGCTCTTACACACGATTTCAGTTCACCACATATTTTCTTAAAACTCATGTCAATGATATTATTTACAATCAAATTACACTCAATAAAAATATCGAGCATGGTCGAATGATTTCTGAAGGCCGTATACAATTATATAATATTTTATAGCTCAACTTTTAAAATATATGAGCTCGGTGTTATTATGATTGTCACGTTACTACCACGACTTCGAAAAAGTTCACACTTATCGTAGATTTTTGACACTTGTGTTTAGGAAGGTGAATAGGAATGACTTTACGCCTCATGGAATTCTTTTTGTCACGTGAAGATAGTGATTATTTGTTGTGTAAGTGGGTGTGTAAGTGATGGTCATAATTAGGCTCTATATTATGGACGAAACAATGACTTTGGACTGAGACCCTATTTTATAACTAAACCAATGGCGAGTTCATCTAGCCTAATTATACAAATCATACCTAATTATACAAACAAATTTTGATAGCGCTATCAGTTGAACTGCGGAAATTATGATCAAAAAAGTTAAGCAACGGAGCTCCATCACGTTGCGAAGAAAGTGGACATCGTTAAGTACTTTGAGTCCGCCGGAAACACCCGTTCCGGTATCTATAATATCTTTACACTTCTTGAAGAAAATGAGAGCATTCAACGGAAGCCTGGTTTCGGTCGTCCGATGGTTCTACGCGATCGTAAACTGCAACTGAAGCTAAAGCAGAAGGCGGAGGGAAAGATGGCTACTCGTTCGCTTTGGTCCAAGAGTTCGGAGCAACGGGTCAGACAGTGAAAAAATAGCTAGCGGAGATAGTCATCATCATGCGGAAACGTAAGTCAATATCGGCCGTGTCGGTGACCCAGCTGTTACCCGGAAGTGAAAGGTGAAAATGATTGAGAATTATTTTTTATCCGGCGAAGCGGAACGTCGCTGTCATCATGGACGACGAGACGTATTTAACGCTGGATTGCGACGACTGGTAGGGAACCAGCTACTTTACGTCCCCTACTATGGTGGCAAGTTCCGACGTAAAGTACATCTCCCACACCAAGTTCCCGGAGAAGGTGCTAACCATCAGCGAAAAGAAGATGTCAAAGCCGCTCTTCGTCCGTTCGGGACATGCGGTGAACGGGGAGATTTACAGCACAAAGTGCCTGGCGGAAATTGCCTCCTTCATCCAAAAATATCATCCGGACGAGGATGTGGTGTTTTGGCCGGACCTGGCCTCCGCCAATTACGCGAAAAAGTCGCTGGAAGAGATGAACCGATTGAATATAGATGTTGTTTCGAAGTCCTCCAAACCTTCGAACGTCTCCAAGCTGCGTCCCATCGAGAATTTCTGAGCAAACCTGAAGCGAAGGGTCTATTTAACAATTTCGTGGCAAAAACGGAGAAGGAACTAATGAATAAAGCTAAGAAATACAAGTATATTTCCGACAACAATAGCATAATATGGAAGTTCAAGGTGCATCTTCTGTTGTCGTGTGTTGTCGACTATCTGCATTTGGTGACGAAATGAAGGATACCTCAATTCGAAGCCTTGAAGCTGTCGAGCCTGCCGAAATCGTATGACAGCTTGGTGAGTCGGCCGGATGCAGATCTTGATCAAGGAAGCTAACGCTACAGGAAATGATGAAACAGCAGTTGAACCTAGAAACCTGAAGGGAGCTTCTGAAGTGCAGAATGGAGAACTGAGATCCCACGACGAAAATGGGACTTGGGAGCTGGTTGACGTTGGTTTGAAACGAAACGCAGCTGGGGAGGTGACTGAACACAAAGTACGTCTGGTAGCTAAAGGCTACTCGCAGCGTTTCGGCGAAGATTACGACGAGGTCTTTGCTTCTGTCACGAGTCACTCGACCCTACGCGTGTTGTTTGCTTTGGTTTCGAAAAATAATATGGCATACAAGCATTTTGACATCGAAACTTATACTTATATGACAAGCTCGTTCAGGATTTGTTTGACGTTGGCTTGTCGTTCGAGGAGAAACATATAGGAGAAAGTCGGGAAAGACGGGCACCCCTGTATAATTGATAAATTACATTTTTATTTCAAATATTAATGATGTACAAACTTGCAATACAGTGTATCAATACCTTTGACACTTACTATGTACACCTAGCTGTATATAAAACAAAAAAGTAATCTATAAAGAGCAGTTCGATGTAAATTTTCGTCTGCAGAAAAAAAGGTTCTCATTGTTATCGAGTCATTTCTGGGTTTTTTTTCATTACATGAATTTTTTACCATCACTTCTCTTCCAGTTTATCGAATCAGAAGTGAAGTGCAGTACTCCAGATATATTGACGAAAATAAAATACTAATCAAGTCGGGTAAGACGGACACTCCACCGACAAAAGACAAACATTTCGTTTTGAAAAGAATTTGAACATCTCCTCTTTCTTTTATTATCAGATGCCCACTAACTACGTTTGCAAGTGCAACCACATATCATGGACGAATCAGCAGAGCGGTTTTTTAAACGTAATCCGAATTTGTCATTCCTAATGCCAGAAGTTTTTTTGACATGATAAAATGAGAAAAATTACAAGCCCTTCTAGGTGATTTTAGTCTAGCCTTTTTGTTAGATAATTTTTAAGGCAAATTTGAAGACCTCCAAACCTTATCGAGTACATAAATTTGAATTTTCAGTTAGTGTCCATCTTTTCCACCAAGTGTCCGTCTTTCCCGACTCAATCTTATTTGTTGAGGAAGTTGAGTTGAGGAAGGGTGTAATGAGTATCCAAAATTGGGTTTATTACGAGAAATTTTATTTCATATTTCAGTGGATCTTTTTGCGGGCAACCATAAAACGAAACGAATCTTACCTGATTTGCCCTAGCGGCCAGATGTAGTGGTGTTTCACCACGAACCGTCGGCACGTCCGGACTGGCATCGTGCTGTAGCAAGTAAATGACAATATTCATACATCCCATAAATGATGCAACGTGCAATGGTGTCAAGCCACTCTCCGTGGTTGCGCTGATGCTAGCGCCGTGTTTCAGCAACAGTTCGACGACCTTAATACGGTTCTTCTTGCACGCAATATGCAGCGGTGTAAACCCGTTTAGTGCCCGTGCGTTCGCGTCCGCGTTTCGATCCAGTAGTAGCTTTGCCACACGGACGTGTCCGCAATGTGCGGCGACATGCAGTGCGGTCAGATAATCGACGGTAACCTCATCGACCGGTGCCCGATGGTACAGCAGAATGCGGGCGGCATCCACGTGTTCACCCTGGGCAGCCATATGCAACGGTGCCAGTCCGTTCTTCGTTTTAGCGCTAATCGGCGCTCCCCGTTCTAGTAGCATATCGACGACCTGCTCGTGGCCGGAACGTGCAGCGCAGTGCAGTGGGGTTAATCCATCACGGGTTTTACTCTCAATGCTGGCTCCTTTCTCCAGCAAAAGTGCTACCATGTTAGTTTTGCCCCATTTCGCGGCTACGTGTAGTGGACTGATGTTGTGCTTTGCAGCGTAGTTGACATCTGCACCCTTCTGGATTAATAGGTTGGCCATAGCCTCGTTTCCGTAGTGGGATGCGATATGCAATGGGGTGAAGCCGGACTTCGATGTAACGTCAGGGTTATGGTCATTCTGGTGAAGAAAAAAAAATACGATAAATTATTACTATAACGTCACATTGTTCACACAGTCAGGGGTCAATAGATTCGTATACAATATTGAACCTGTGCCCACATAGCACAAGATGTGCTAGTGATCGACTAAATGTAATTAAATCTCTGAGTGTACGGTTCAATCTTCAGAAGAGCGAACCAAGTGCAAACGCTTCGATGGGTCACGCATCGAGCAATTTCACTACTCTGCTGAGCGTGTTTGCGCCTTGTGATATGCAAGCCATACAGTTGACATACTCAGTTGAGCCAGCAATGGGCAGTCAATGGCAGTCAGTCTCGTTTATTCCGCGAGGCGAGTAAGGTGAGATGGCCCAGGTCACTGCATTCCCGTAGGCGAATGGCGTGACTATAGTTGAGATTTGGTGAGGTGAGATTTGAAGTCGTGTATTCATATG
Source organism: Toxorhynchites rutilus septentrionalis (assembly GCF_029784135.1). Taxonomy (NCBI): domain Eukaryota; kingdom Metazoa; phylum Arthropoda; class Insecta; order Diptera; family Culicidae; genus Toxorhynchites; species Toxorhynchites rutilus. Next base: position 275,058,738 of record NC_073746.1, on the reverse strand, counting down.
CTATCGACTCGAGTATCAAAAATAAGTTGAAAAGTAAGGTAGCTTCCACAATGAAGCGAGAAACATTGCTATCTCACGTCACTCGCCGCGCGGAATAAGGGGGAGTGTTTCCTGCAAATAATTTACCAGCAATTTTGTATATAAAGATTATGGGCCTGATTCTCGAAAACACTTCACGGTGGAAACAAAATAAGCGGCACGCCAATGGACTACGTTTTACGAGTTAGTGAAGAGTCGAAGATAATAATGAATTTTCAGGCAGAATGATCACTTTTCAAATAAAAATTATTAATGAAAATTAACTTCTTCGTATCAAACTGGGTTCAATGTGAATGGAAAACTTTATTTTCTTCATGTGGTATAATAATCTCATACAAAAATTTTATCTGAAGATAATCTGATATTATAATGATGAGTTTTAGTGGGAAACTAATTTCGTATCCAGATGTCGACACCGTACCGTTGTCATCGCGGATACATTTCATTTCGTTTCCACCGTGAAGTGTATTCGAGAATCAGGCTCTATGTTACATTTTTCATCGCTACAACTCAGCATTTTTCTGGAACACAAACCTGCAAATATACAGGGACTCTATAATTGTACGAAAATGTCTCCGATTCTAAGAGGCCTACGTTGACCAGAACAGAGCGAACTAATAATTAAGCTCTGAACCAACTAACACTGCACCCGTGGCCGAGTGGTTAGCGTCTCAAATTATCATGCCGGGTGTTCGGGTTCGATTCCCGTTCTGGTCGGGGGATTTTTCGTCGAATAGTTAACTGGTGCTAGCAGAAAGCGCGACTACGCTGGGAGGTGTAGGGGCTTCTTGATATCTGTTACAGTGTAAAACTGGAGTGATCTCGGTATCCGGAATGTGTAATTCGACCGAAATTGGTTTTCAGGCATTCTGAAATCCATTCGACTCAATTGACATGTGCGAATGGAGTAACCGTCACGATTTATTCTCTGACAAGTTAGCAGGACCGAAAGCAGTTTAAATTGTTGAAATTTGATGTTGTTTGAAGACTTTGAATACATCTGATCCGTTTTGATGATTCTGACTCGATCAGATTTCAGAATACGAGTGACTGTGTTGCATACATTGGTGCAGTGCCACTAACGTTCACTGACGAGGCAAGTCAAGCTAGATGAACAAATAATTCACTGCTGTTGGCAACACTCACAGCCAGAGATGCCAACCTTCCTGATTTTTCAGGATTTCCCAGACTTAAATATCAACCCTGATATCCTGACAAACACTCAATTTTGCCTGATTTTTCTTAAATGATCCTGATTTATCTTGATTTGGCACTTTTTACTTTATTAGAATGAAAATTATCCGTAATAAATATACAAGTTTTCCTGGTTGGAAATGAGAATTGTCACAATAGCCTACATAAAAAAGCTCTCCAGTCTTTTTTTTGTTTATTATTTATATATTCCGAAGCGATTCACTTTATCGATGATACCCTGTCGACATTTATTAAAGCTTGAAGTTGGTCGGAAAGAAAGATACTCTATCAGATTAGCATGCCCGAAGGGAGTTTCAAATCGTTATATTTTGAATGAAAATAGTTACTTCTTGTTTTTTGAATACTTAAAACACGAAGTCCTAATTCTTACTTTGCAACTTTGTTTATACATTTCCTGATATTTCCACAAAAACTCATCATCATTGGCATAATCTTTCTAAATTGATCTCGAAGCTGAACTTGTTCATTATTTTCGAAGCCCCAGGATAAAATGTTTAAGCTGTATGAAAGACGGCGAATGATCGTGGAACAAAACTGTGCACATAAATGAATAGATGTATGTTTGCCTATAGAAATCATGCGTTTGTGTTTCCAAAAATCGTTTCGAACTTTCCGGACAACACAATATGCGCTATCCTGATTTCTCCTGATTTTAATTTAAAATTTCCCTGATTTTTGAAAATAATAGTTGGCAACCCTGCTCACAGCTGTCAGTGGAGAGCAAAACAATTGGCAAAAATTGTTGGCCCTATCAATCGAATATCCTCGCCGGAGAGGTGCTCTATATGTATTTTGCCAATTTATTACAAAAATGTTCTATACAAAACAACCGATTCGTTTGAAGTGAACATTAATCGCGAAAAAAAAAACATAATATGCAACCAAATTTGCGGTCGTAATGTTCCGTCATGACAACGCTCGGTCACATGTTGTTCAACCGATTACGAACTTTATCCCAAACTATGCTCCCTCTGAAAGCCGCTTGTTGAGATCATGATAGGATACGCTTCAGACTATGATTTCATACTATGGTTTATTCATCCCTGAGCTCAAAATATGATTTTATTTATATATATGATTTTATGATATGATCTGGCGGGATTCAACGAATTGTCAGAATAGTGGAAATAGATAATGGTAAGGTAATGAACAATACTTTGAGTGATGTTGCGCAAAAAAGACCGGCTTTTAACTTATACTTCCAAAACTAAAATTATTCGCAATACATTGTCCTCAGTGTCCTTCCCCGAACCAATCGACCTACCTCGAGCAGCAGCGTTGCAGCCTTCACGTCGTCCTTCTTGGCCGCGATATGAAGCGCGGGTAGGCGGACCTTTCCGCGGGTATCACTTTCCAGCAGGACCGCTACCACCTTGTCGTGCCCCTGTTGCATGGCAACGGCCAGCGGTGTAAATCCATCCTCGGTCGCCAGGCTTTGGTTGGCCCCGTTGGAGAGCAACAACCGCACGACCGAATCATGGTTTTCCTGGGCGGCCATATAGAGCGGCGTGAAGCCATTCTGCGATTGTACGTTCACAGAGGCATTGTTTTGGATCAGTAGCTTAACTACCTCTTCCTGGCCGGCTAGCGAAGCAATATGCAGCGCCGTGTTGCCCTTCTTGGTGGCCGCATCTACAATTGCACCACGGGCCAGCAACTCCGACACCACGGTCACGTGACCATCTTTCGACGCGAGATGTAATGCATTCAAGCCATTCTGAAAGAAAGTAAACGTGAATATTTAAAATCAGGTCACAGATGGGTTACTAAATCAGCCATCGCCCCGAACCGGCCGCCTCCCCCTAACCTTCCAATCGCAACGTGAATTGATTGAATTGCTTTCACTTTCGTTTTCGAGACAACCATAACCTAGCTTGTGCGGCCGTGTTGTCCTGTGCCGGTATCAATGCTTCGTGCTTTCGAACTAGATGTTTTTGCGCCTGCCCGGCTCGTATTCGGATGGGACATGCGCAGTTCTTACATTCGATTCGACCCGAGCGCCGAAAACCCGACAGACAGATGCGGATTCAATATTCATGAATGGTAATGAGATTTTTGCAATTATTTTTCGGTGCTGGGTAAATGTTTGCGTTCTAGTTCTGCTTTAGACAGATTTTGAATAATAACGATGCACCGATAGTGTCATTATTCGCAAATAATGGCATGGGGTAATGGGGATGGGTAAGTCCTTTCTCCATCGAGCGAAATTATCGACAGGCTTGACGTGACGTAAATGTATCGACGAAAATGACATCATTCAAGGTGTCGTCAGGTGTCTGACACGGATGGATCGGTTTTTCATGTCGGCCGGTTGGTTCGAGGGTGTCGGTTTACTTACCGCATTGCTAGTATTGATGTCAATATTATTTTTAAGATGCTCTAAAACTTTTTCTAGATTGCCTGCTCTAGCTGCGCGCAGAAACGAAGTGTTCCCATCGGACTGTAATGAGAGAAAAGAGAACAACGGAAAAATATCGATTAAACCGGCTATTTTGGTATCATGCTTGTGATTTGGTAAGGGACTTATAAATATATACAACGATCAATAGGCAGAAGGTGTTGTTTCCAAAATCTATCGCAACATTTCCAGACAAATATCTCAAAAGATCCAAAAGAACTCATCCGTCTCGATCGATGCTCTTCAAAATAATTCCATAATTCCATTCCATAAAAATAATCCGTTTGTCTATCCGGAGAAAACTATACAAACGTCATGCTTCTGTAGAAGGTTATTGTTGTAGACAACAAATTTCAGCAAATTCACAAGAACGACATCTTTGTTGTGAAACACTTCCAGAATAAACTATTGATTGCTTCCCTTCTTTATTAAAATATTATAGGGTGGTGTCCAAAACATGATCACATTGTTGATGGAGGACTACGAAATATTTTCTTTTTTTTAATGTTACATTAGATATTATTTTATTAGGAAACGAAATTTGATAATCAAGATTTTGGTAGTGTTTTTGGTGGCCCTGATTGATGACTGATGATTTAGGTAGTTTTTCGCTTGCAATGCACCGAAAGTCAAAGACAATCATAGATTTTTAACATCTATCCCGAGCATCTCGGAAGAGATGTTAAAAAAAGTGCACAAAATATTGTTTAACCCTATGAGTGTTGAACGAAATTGACGATTTGCTTCCATCGAAGTGTTTAAAATATTAGGTTGGGGAAAAAGTAATCCTTTGTTTTTGGGTGACAATCAAACCTTTTTTTAATATGCTTCTGGTTGTCCGATTTGGGTCAAATATGCACCGTTTTGTTGTAAAATTTGTTGCTATTCTAAAGGTAACTTCAGAATACCTCTCTCATAGTAGTTTTGGTCCTTATTAGCGAAAATCTCTAGCAATTTACAGTCTTCTCTTGATCCCAATTTCTTATCACTCAGGAAGTTTTACAATGCGAGTAAAAGGTGGTTATTTTTTAGTGCCAGGTCCGGACTATACGGTGGATGCATTAAAACAATCAATCAATCTACCGGAATCTCTGGCGAGTCACTATAGACAGGCGTTGTCCGGAAGGAACACAGCACTTATTCTATTGGTCAATTCTGGATGTTTCTGGTCAATAACTATCTTCAAACTGTTGACTGTAGAGATCGGAATTTACTGCATTGCACTAAACAAAAAAAAAATTTTAAAAAATTGTGTCATCGATGTGCATCATCTATATCTGGGTGTACGAGTGTCGTCTAAAGACGCATTTTCGCCTTTACCAAATAAAAAGTGTAAAATGTACCGATTTTTTTCTTTGTTGACTTTCATTGTTAACGCTCTGCAACTTACAACTAAATGAAACAAATAAAAAAAACAGCAAAAAAAATTGTTTCACAATTAAATGTCACCTTTACAACAAGCCTAAATTTGAAATGGTAGGATCGATATTACGCGAGATATCGATCATTACAGCCAACTATCGAAAAAATAATGGATTACTTTTTCCCCAACCTAATATTATATTATTCAAACACTTTCGGTGGCTTTGCACGCTCCTCGTTCCCCTCATCAAAATTTTCACTTTTAAACTTTTTGAACTACTCATAAAATTGTGATTTTCCAAGAGCATGCTCACTGTAAGCTTCCACCAACATTCTATGCAAATCGTAGTTTATTCTCGTTTATAGAAAAAAATCAAAGATTTTCGTACACCATTGTTCATAGGCACAAAATCCACAATTTTTTACACCAAAAAATGTGGTTGCATGAAACTTCTGATATTTGTAATTGTATATTGTTGATAGTTGTCAAAAACATAAGAAATGACGATCGATATGACTTTCTACCATTTACATTTGTATGTATAACTAATAATGTGTGAATTTCAGATTATGATTATGATTAGTTTGATATGCTATATATTACGAGTTCCCAGGACGTAAACAGTTAGAAATAACAAAAATCTATACATATTTTTGTGTGCTTCCCAAACACAGCCATCTTTAATGAGCACCTGAATAATGTGCTGTTCGAGCACTGAAAATAATAAACAGGGGAATTGAATGAAATAATTTCGTGGTGTCCACAAAGCTGTCATGCCTTGGACACCATCCTTTACAATGTTTTCGTTTGAGTATGAGGATACACGATGCTTAGCTACACCCAAGCGACCATTGGCAGGAAAGATATCATCTTTGGCAGAAAAAAAATCTTTTTCTTGCGTTAAAGGGTAAAATGCACAAATAAAAACACCTTTTTTAAGAGTGTTAAAATGATTATATTTCTGGAGCTGACCTATCATTCTCTCAGACTGAATGTCAGTTTGGAATTGTAGCTAAAAATATTCCAAACGATGCCAAGCAGGGTTCGATCAAGGCCGGCTGGGATATAAGGCTGTTCCATACGACCACGCTTTTCAAATAACCACTGGCGCTGTTATACTAATGCACGAGAATGTTACACCACATTATAAAAGGAAAGTTGGATCTTAAGAGTATACACGGAAAGTGATTTCTGGGAGTAAAACGGGGAGCGTAAAAAAACGTGAACGTTTAACCTTTTCGAGACGGGAGCCACAAAGTATGTCTAAAGTGGCGACGTATGTTTCAGATGCCCCGTGGTGAAAGGATTAATACGTGCTTATTTGTGTTGAGTGAATGCTGTACCAGCGATTTATGAGGATGTCAAAAAATGTTCTAAAAATTAATTTTGGGTGTAGTATTGGATTCGCATTGATATCGGCATCGGTAGAAATGCCTTCTTCCATATTTGTATTTTAGAGACTTTAAACTTAAAAGTTCAAAGCCTCGGAAAGATAAATTTAAGTGTAAACTTAATCTCGCCCAATCTTTCAAAGCCTCGAGAAAGGACATTAGGAAATTTAATTTAAGACTTGTCGTTGGCTCGGGCGTTATTATTTTGAGTTGACGAATGCACAGATGTTTATCGCTCCGAGTAGATCGAGAATGAATAAAATATTTCAAAAATAAAATATATCAAAAATGCTTGAAAAATTTAATGCCAAATGTCTTCAAATTGCATTAAACCTGACAAAAAAAAATCGAGATAACAGTAAATCTCGTCGTTTTATGCAATTCTAAGACATTTGGTAACACTTGGCTGATTTTTCGGTTTTCAAGAAACTCAAATTTTGACGTCTGCGTCACTAGTCGACCAAACAGAATGAAATTGACCCATTTCTCAAACCGATGGTGAATGAGGATGAGGAATGGGTCATATACGACAATATTGTGTGGAAACGATCTTGGTCGAAGCGTTGTAAAGCAGCTCAAACGGTGACCAAACCATGACTAATAGCCAAGAAAGTTCTACTGTGTGTTTTGTGGGACTTGAAAGGAATCATTTATTATGAGTTACTTCCGTATGGCCAAACACTAAATTCAGATCTCTACTGTCAACAATTGGACCGTTTGAAGCTAGCGATTAACCGGCCAGAATTGATCAACAGAAGAGGTGTTATGTTTCATCAGGACAAGCAAGGCCACACACATCTGTAGTGACTCGCCAGACACTCCGGGCGCTTGGTTGGGAAGTTTGAATGCATCCACCAATAAGCCAATAAGGATCACCACTTCTATGGTAGAAGCTTTTTGAAGATACCTTCAAAATGTCAACAAATTTTACAACAAAATGGTGCATATTTGACTCAAATTGTTCAATCCAAAACATCTTCAATAAAGTTTTGTATATCACGCAAAATGAATGGTTTCTTTTTCCACAACCTAATATTCTATATTTTCTATAATCAAAATCGATTGATCTTTACAAATTACAATGATTGATACAAACCAGAACGGCGCTTAAGTTATCCATTGAAATTTTGCATTTATTGGTGGTTTAAATGATTTGATAGATTTTGATTATAGAAAATGTACTATTATCGGAGAAAAAGAATTCCATTATTATTGAGTGAAATTAAAAACATTACCAGGAAGAATGAAAAGTCGTATTGTACAATTTACCCAAATTCATGTTGATGGTGAATCCTAAGGTTTTTTTTCCTCAAAAATATTTAAACTTTTCCCAATATGCATTTTCTCTAATAAATCAATTAGCCATAATAATTAAGGCAGAGTTTTTGTTTGAATTTTGTATTGCTTTGAGAACAGCTGCTTGGTCAATGGCTTCGACGAATTAATTTCCTTATCTTATTTATTTGTTCTGAATAATTTAATTATTCGAATATCAATGATAATAATTGATGATAAAACTGAACATTAGTCTCGTTTCCATGACTCATACCCAACGATCCCCTCCCGAAATGCAGCAAACACACCCCGAATGCAGAATGAGTTCAGCCTATTGTCGATGATTCACGGTGCGTGATTTCTAAAACCGAATGATATTACCGATTCTCCTTCATTTCCACAATCTTTCCCCGACGGTTGTTTTGTTTGACGCGGGGTGCAAACAAGCGAACGCCGTCGGGGTGGATTGTCACGAAACTCCGCCACAGGATGTCTTAATGTGCTTTGGGTTGAACCTTACTGCATCACCGGTTCGCCAAGCCCTTGACGACGACAGTTCCCGCGTTTAGCAACGAATGGTGGGTATGAAAATGCAGCTAATGATTCGGCAAAAGGCCAACACAAAGTGAAAATCGATGTTTAGCTTTGCGGCATATTTTGCTTGGAATGGTGTCAGTAAAATCAAGCTAATCCCCTCTGATTACGTGACCATTGCAGCACCATCGAAACGGTTCGTGGTGTTCGAATAATATGATGCGATACGAGAAGAAAGTTAACATTCGATCAAGTGGGACATTGCGTGTGCTTGTTTATTACATGGCATGTCAAGCAAATTTCCAACCTCAAAAAAAACTTAATCGATCGGGAGTTGAATCCAAAACCTATGTTGAATATACAAGATTTTTTCTTTCCTAGATTCCCAGAAACGATATGCTAGGGCGATCGTTCTCGAGTCAAGACAAATAAGCAAACCCAAACCTAACCCTTGTCGATATTTCAGGCCCATGAACTAATCAGAGGCATGTCAAGAAAATTTCCAAATTTATATCTAATGAATTCATTGAGACATTCTGTATTCTCATTCATTCCGTGGCATGCTATGAAAATTCCCAACATGAAAAATCCTTTGTCGACATTGAATTAAACCCAGGACATACATCCATACTTAATTTTTACTTGAATAGAACATGAAATTTGGAAAAAAAAAATCGATGTCGAACGACTTAAAAATGCATAAAACCTCGAGATCTGGTGTCATCACGAAGAAAAATTTTTGGCTGAAAACCGACCTTCTGGCCTGAGTGGCAATGAAGGTATGAATTATTAAAAAAATAATTATCGAATTTAAAGAACAGACCATGTACATTTTGTTTATTGGCCCAAAAAATTACCTAGACCAAAAGGTCGATTTTCGTCTGAATTTTTTTTACGAGATAACACCAGATCTCGACATTTTATGCATTTTTAAGTCATTTAGCATCGGAAACATTTTTTCGATTTTCCTAATTTCATGTACTCCCCTTGGGAGATTTTCGAGGATCAAAAAACAAAACTTTGAGCGCTTTGAGGCACCTCTATATCATGTCCGATTGAGCTGAAACTTTGCATAGGTAATTTTTAGGGCCATTAAGCAAAATGTACATGGTCGGTTTATGAAATTTGACATGACCATTTTCGCCGCCACCCTAATAAGCAAGCATTAATTGCATCATTAACGACTGACATAAAAACTGCTGTTGGAAACGCCGTATCCGCAGAAATGTTCAAAGTTCAATCAGACTAGTCGATCTGGTCTTACAAATGACTACAGCTATCAAGAATTCTCAGGAGTTCCTTTCTGCCAAACTAAAATGATAAAGTGGAGAACTAAAATTATAAAAGGGAGATCTTTAGCTTGAAATATCACATTTAAAAAAATCGCAAACAACATCAACAGACGGGGGTCTTCGTAGCCACTTGGTTACGTGTTCGCTTACTAAGCGATCGATCGTGAGTTTAAACTCAGGGCCCTCAATTGACCATCTTTGTGTTGTTATAGAATAACTACGTCCACGCAACCATCATCAGCTATGGAGATCGATCCACGGTGGAACAAAGATCGATTCATCCATACAACTGCTCTGCTCTGCAAGAAACATCGGGCTGCTGTTCTATAAATAACCCAACAATGATCAATATCAACTGTCTCTGCTGTCCGGTCTGCTGAACAATGGAAGAACAGATAGAATACCCTTACGCCTAAATGGCTACTACAGTGTAATTTACCATAATGTGGAACAGAACATCTAACGCCTAAATGGCTACTACTTCTACTGTGTAATTTACAATTTTTATGTACACGACAAAAACCCGGCTCTGTTACAGATAATGCTAATGAGCCTGATAAATAAATAAATGGGATGAAAAAAAAAACATCAACAGAAACTGTCCATAACTGGAATGAATAACAGACCAAATTGGGTATTCCTGTTACACACGACGAAAATACAACTTAATTAATTGACAAAACAATTAAATCGTTGGAGATGCAACTGAAATCAGAAGCGATAATATTAGACTCCAGACTAAATTCAAAAATGGCAAATAACACTCTGGTCCCAATCAAAGTAATTTTCAAAGACGTAACATAGAAAGAAGCAAAACTGACAAGAAGATACAGAAAGGAGAACTGCTATCAACATCAGTTGACCCTTCGTTACTGTTAAATGGTAGCCCAACATCGCTATATATTCGCGGAACTTGCAATCAGGTCTGTCAAAATTCAGAAAAACCTCATCATAATGTTTGGAACAGATAAATTTACGAGTATTCTGGTTAGGATGTTCCCAAATTCATTCCGGTTTCCACAATAAATGATGTCATGTATACACATAATAAACTATCCGTCAAAACAAGTAACATCAACAAACGAACAGATCACAATTTAAAACCATTCTTAACACTCCTATACTCGCGCATTGGTCTGTCAGAACGAGAAATCAATAATTCGTTCATTTCTCAGAAAATATCAACAATACGACTTTGCGATTCTCTCTAGCTTCGTTATTCGTCGTTCGTCATCGTTTAGCGTATCGCATGTGTTGGTACAAAGGGGACGTGTGCCACTTTTTTAACACTTTCGGTCTGACACACCGACGCGAGTATAGGAGTAACTTTTTTGTACAAGTGCTATTTTTCATATTCTAGAATATTGTTGAATGAAATGTAGAAATTAATGTTAGCGGCGTGGAATATTTATTGAATATAATGCATAAGATCATTACCGGACTATTCTTATTTAATTTCAGTCCCTTTTGCAACTGGATTGAACGGATCCATACATTAACTATGCGTCGATATATTCGTAGTTAGATTCATACGTTCAAAAGCAAAATATGAATGATTGACTTTCGTATAGTTATTCGCTAGATATAATGGTCATACATATACATACTTGTGAAAGAATTTCACTTGTGGAAGAATTGTAAACAGTTAACTATAAACTAATCGGTGGCTTATGGTAATTTTTAACAGTTACAGTTTTGGGGATATTTTTTTGTAATGGATAATATAACAATATAGAAAACAAGAAAAAGAAAAGGAAGTTCCTAGAAATCCTTTTATATAATCTTTTTATGCTCCATCTAGAAAAAGGCATTAATTCTTAGTTTACCAAGAATACAGAGACAAAGAATATTAGAAATATGTAAACTTTATATTCCAGAACCTTTATCATCTGGTAATTATCTAGAGTACGTTATACATTCTTCTTTTTGATAAAAAAAAACCCAAAAAACACGCATCAACTGCATGAAATGTAAAAAATATGTTTGCTTCAAGCATGCAGTTATGCTATGTTCCGATTCTTACTCCAAAGAAACCACAATCGATTAATACGTTTTTATGTCATTTTATAGCTCTTTATACTTCCATGAGTTATATTCAGTTGCTTACTTTTAATTAATAACAATGAAAAATTCGAATTTTGATATTTGTGTTGGAGTATCAAAAATTACTCTGTTTTGATGAGGCTGAATTAATTGACTATTAAAACATAATAAAGACGAAGAAAACATATTTTTTTGAGTATTTTCATTCAATCACACTCTCTTCTTCAAATAAATGCCAATAAAGTCTGAAAAATACGCAATGACAACATTACAGAGAAGTTTAATTTTCGGTCTGTGACACCGTGCGCGAGTATGTGTGTTATGATTTTGCACGCGAGAACAGGAGGGTTAAAAAAATCATAGGACTGTTTTGGAATATTTAGGAGTTTTTTTTAATGATTTTTTATCGATCATTATTGAATATTGTTAACGTTAGTATTACATTGAGTTTTGGGTACAGGACATCCTGGAGTTCATAATTCTGAGGTCACGCGCTTGCCTTGTATTACGTTTTTATTATTATTGTCTATTATGAACAATGGTTTATCCTAATGGGAGTGAAATAAGAGTGATGAAAAAAGTGCGTGAGTGAAATCGGTGCGTTTCCACTGTGCTTTCTATCTCGTGACGTGAATGATTGTGTTTACATTTTGTCGGTTACTGCTGTCATGTGAAAACGATATTTTCAGCAAGTTTTTTATCACTTGAAACAGTCAAATCAAAACAGCATAAACTAGCAATGCTCAATGCATATTTATGAAGACACGTCGATAACAACAAATAAAAGCGATAATTTTGGGTGTCATTTCTACTTTCTCATCTTCATAGAAACGAAAAAAAAATCCATTGTTTTAGCGATACAAAGATGATATCTCCAAAGCTCACAGTGTCGGCGCATGTGGGTTTTAGACTGGGTTTCTCCCGAGTTTTTAGCTTGGATGGAGAGTTTCTTGTGTTGATACTTTGATGGAATTGTAGCGAAAAGATAGTTTTTTTTTATTTAAAAAAATCATAATCTGTCATGGGTCGCCGTTTAAATATTCAAGTCGATTTGACAGTTAGACAAATAATTAAAACTTGCATTTATTTCTGATGTGACTGTTGGAGTCGACTGTAAAAGGTCTCTTTAATCAAATACTCACTCACTGGCGATCAATTACGAATCGGTCGCCATCCAGTTGGTAACGTGGCGAGGGCGTCCAAAATGGCTTTTTACAAAGTCTTATATTTAAATGTAGTAGATGATAATTCCGTACTAATACTCAACCACTCACACATTATCGAGAAGGCTCCCGATAATATTTTAAAATATCCATTCATTGAGAATAGATCGATTACTAAGCCAATGGTAGTCCTACGTCTACCCCGCGGTTATATCACAGATACAACCCACTTCTAGTTTTACATTGGGTCAATAGAACAGTGTCACTTACAATGTATTGTAGAGCATTTTCTGTTATTTGTCGTCGCATTTAATGTAATAAATCGGAATGTCATAACATTTGCTGAAAATTAACTTTGGGTGCACCGTCTGTGCAGTTCTAAAACATTTTTTTTTTTCGTTCTTTTGGCAGACTTATCTCACTTCTTAACTAGGCGAACCTAGCCAGAATTTTCACCTGCCCCCGGGCTTCTGAATGCCAAAGGGGGACTAGGCTCTGCGGAATGCACGTATCTGCATGCTCGTGCTGTTTCAGTCCTGACCGAGAAATTGTCGGACAATCGCGCAGGTGCTAAGGATGACCGACTTTTGGATGCCGGCCAATTCCTTCTCCATATTCAACACCTTTAGCGCTTCCAGAAGTGTCTTCGGGACAATTCCAGTTCCAGAGAGAACGACTGGAACAATTCTTGGGACCTCCCTTAGCCCCCACAGTTCCTTGAGCTCCACGGCCAATGGTCGGTACTTGCAGATTTTGCGACCGTGGGTCTCCTCCAGATTCTGGTTCAGTGGAATAGCGACATCGATGATGGTGACTTTGCGGTCGCTCTTGTCGTAAACCATTATATCTGGCCGGTTGTGGTGGATCGAGAGGTCGGTCAGAACAGTGCGATCCCAGTACAGCTTGAAACGGTCATTTTCCAGGACAGGTGCAGGCAGGTACCGGTAGTTTGGTACGTTGTCTTCCAGTAGAGCACATTGGAGCGCCAGTTGTCGATGAACAATACGGGCCACGTTGTTGTGGCGCTCGGTGTAGGCTGCGTTGGCCAAAACGGGACAGCCTCCCATAATGTGCTCTATGTTTTCACCTGGTTGATGACACATCCGGCAAATGTCATCAACGTCTTGATGCCAGACGTACCGCCTGCAGTTTCTCGTCGGCATTATCCTGTCCTGGATGGCTATCATGTCGGCTTCTACTACTGAAGAGAGTTCACCACGCGTTAGCCACAGATTAGATGCGGCCTTGTCGACGTGTGGCCGGTCCAGTTGATGGGGGTGGGCACCATGCACTGCCTTCTGCTTCCAAGCTGCAATCTTCTCCTCCACTGTCTGCAGATTGCAGTTGAGTTGGTACTCCGCTTGCGCCAAGTGCAGAGCGCTGTATCCTCTGTCGGCGGCGCAGACAGCCCGGTATAGCGCGTTTTGGTTGGCGCGTTCTGCGAAGTACTCGCGCAGTTGTCGTACCTGGGCAACACACAGTGCAGATATGTCGACTATTCCAAGTCCCCCTTCTTTGCGTGGCAGTGAAACTCTCTCCAGTGCCGATTGAGGATGGTGCATTCCGGCCTCTTTAAATGCTTTCCTCATCCTCCTCTCAAGGTCCTCTAGGTCAGTTTTGCTCCATTTGACTACACCAAAACTGAAGGTCAGCAGGGGAACCGCGAATGTGTTGATCGCGCGTACCTTGTTCCCCGCGTTGAGGAAAGTCCTCAGGACACAGTTCACTCGACTCAAGAACTTGTCTCGCAGCTCCGTCTTGATGTCGGAGTGGCGAATCCCGGTGAGCTGTCGGAATCCAAGATATTTATAGGATTCGCCACGAACCATGTCTCTTATGAACTCGCCGTCATAGACCTCGTAACCTCCGGATTCGGTAAACTGCCCTTTCAGCAGATGGACACAGCGGCACTTGTCGAGGCCGAACTCCATGCAAATGTCCCTGCTTATGTCTTCGACAACCCGGATAGCTACACCTAGACGCTGACGTGAATCAGCGTAGACCTTGAGATCATCCATGTAGAAGGTATGGGTCACTTCTTCGTGGGCGCCGTCGCCATACCTTATTTTATAGCCATGACCGTTTCTATTGAGCGTCCTACTGAGGGGGTTCAATGCCAGACAAAACCAAAGCGGGCTGAAAGAGTCGCCTTGGAATATCCCCCTCTTTATCTGCAGCGTTCTAGACTGCAACACATTTTCTCCATCACTGAGGTGCAGAGACGTACTCCACTGCCTCATCGCATGCTGCAGGAACCTAACGACGAAGGGATCAATTTTGTAGAGCTCCAATACCCGGACGAGAAACGAGTGAGGTATGGAGTCATAAGCCTTCCTGTAATCGATATAGGCCATGCTTAGGTTCCGCTGGTTATAAACCGCCTGGCCGACTATGGCTGCGTCGATGATGGCCTGGTCTTTGCAGCCATGCGTATTTTTCCTGCATCCTTTCTGCTCTTCTGCGATGATGTGATGCTGTTCGCAGTGAGCAGAAACTTTGGCGGTAATTATGCTGCTCAGTATTTTGTACAGACTCGATAGGCACGTTATCGGTCTGTACTTTGATGGGTTCAATGTGTTGCTGTCTTTCGGGAGGAGGAAGGTGACGCCACGGGTGGCGAATTCAGGAAGGTTGTGTGGGTCACGTAGCACCTTGTTGAAGCACTCAGCTATCTTTGGATGTGCGACGGTCAGCTTCTTGTGCCAGAAGTTCTGAACACCATCGGGGCCCGGTGCTGCCCAGTTCCTCAGGTACCGCGAGGCTTCGCGGACATCGTTCTCTCCGACGATGATAGCTGGCATCTCTCCAATTTCACCACAACTCTCCTCCTCCCGTCTTAACCACATTTGCCCGTCGCGATGTTCTACTGGGGTCTCCCAAATACCAGCCCAGAAGTTCGTCACATCGCTAATATCTGGCAAACCTTCGCGGTAGTCGGGCTTCTCGTCGCTAATGTGGTCGTAGAACGCTTTCTCGTTATCTCTGAACATCCGATTTTGTTCCTGGCGCTTTGCAGAGTCAGAGTAACGTTTCAGCCGTTTTGTAAGGACGCTCAATTGCTGTACCAGTGTGTCGAGTTTTTCCGTCAGCTGGTGAGCTCCCAGCTGGCGAAGTTCAGTAGGCCGCACGATCACAGCAACTTGGCGACATAATTTCACCGATCTGCTGCCTCTTTTGTACGCCATCAGTCTTCCAATTGCGGCGCGCTTGTTTAGGATCCGTTGCTCCAATCTCCTTCGCCATGGAGGCTCACGCCTTTCACGGAGATGTTGGAGCAGTCCGCCTCTTGGCCTAATACGGTATCCTAAACTTTTGGCGGTCGCCACAGCAGCGCAGTAAACTTTCAGTTGCAGCTCCTCCATGTTCTCAGCATCAACCAAGTGCAGCGGAAGAACGTGCTCGTTCATGAGCTTTACTGCACTTGTCAGCCTGCGGGAATGCTGCAACTTCGGGATCCTGGGGCGCGACAATGGGTCTGTGTCGCGGAACTGTGAGATCGCCTCGTCGTAGTGGAAGACCAGATCGCGTAGTAGTTGTTGATCTGGCTGTGGGTCTTCCGGCTCAGGGGGTTGTTGTACTGTGGCCTCCACTGGTGCTGATTCGCGTGCCCCACTCGCGAATGAATTGCTCAGCCGTACTGAACTTCGTCTCGACACATCGCTTGCTCTGTTGTTCCTGGAGCTTATTTCTCTCTGCACCTGCTGCTTGATCTCGTCGATTTGCGTTTGGGAGAGCATGTTGTTGCGTACTATCGCTCTACGCCTCGCGTTCATCGCGTTCTGATCAAGCCTCCCAACGAACTCTGGATACGCTTCCTCGAACATTGTTAGTATTCGAGGGCGACCACTCATGTCCGTCTCCAAAGCAGTGCAGATGTAATAGGCGCGGATCACGAATTCATTCATTTCGTGTGTCCACATGATCCGGCGCCTAGTGGTACCCACGAGTGTGGACGACTGCCGTCTGGCAGTCACAACACGCCTCGTAGGCGCAGCGTTTCTTGGGTGATGTCGATGGCTGCTGTTTCCGTGTGGCGGTAGCTCTTCGGGTTGAACCCGGCTGGTGGCCCGCTCTTGCACATCGCCCTCCAGCCGCTGGCCGCTCGCTCTTACGCCCGTTCCAGGACCAGCTCCAGTTCGGGGACCCTCCTCGGGTGATCGCATTCTAATTATTCTTCGTGATCGTAGCTCCATTTTATTGGGTGTATCTCCTTTGCCCGGGAGACAGCGGGTTGGCAAGGCCTCCATGACCCGGGAGGCCTTCCCCGGGAGAGATATAGCGAACCTAGCCAGAATTTTCACCTGCCCCCGGGCTTCTGAATGCCAAAGGGGGACTAGGCTCTGCGGAATGCACGTATCTGCATGCTCGTGCTGTTTCAGTCCTGACCGAGAAAATGTCGGACAATCGCGCAGGTGCTAAGGATGACCGACTTTTGGATGCCGGCCAATTCCTTCTCCATATTCAACACCTTTAGCGCTTCCAGAAGTGTCTTCGGGACAATTCCAGTTCCAGAGAGAACGACTGGAACAATTCTTGGGACCTCCCTTAGCCCCCACAGTTCCTTGAGCTCCACGGCCAATGGTCGGTACTTGCAGATTTTGCGACCATGGGTCTCCTCCAGATTCTGGTTCAGTGGAATAGCGACATCGATGATGGTGACTTTGCGGTCGCTCTTGTCGTAAACCATTATATCTGGCCGGTTGTGGTGGATCGAGAGGTCGGTCAGAACAGTGCGATCCCAGTACAGCTTGAAACGGTCATTTTCCAGGACAGGTGCAGGCAGGTACCGGTAGTTTGGTACGTTGTCTTCCAGTAGAGCACATTGGAGCGCCAGTTGTCGATGAACAATACGGGCCACGTTGTTGTGGCGCTCGGTGTAGGCTGCGTTGGCCAAAACGGGACAGCCTCCCATAATGTGCTCTATGTTTTCACCTGGTTGATGACACATCCGGCAAATGTCATCAACGTCTTGATGCCAGACGTACCGCCTGCAGTTTCTCGTCGGCATTATCCTGTCCTGGATGGCTATCATGTCGGCTTCTACTACTGAAGAGAGTTCACCACGCGTTAGCCACAGATTAGATGCGGCCTTGTCGACGTGTGGCCGGTCCAGTTGATGGGGGTGGGCACCATGCACTGCCTTCTGCTTCCAAGCTGCAATCTTCTCCTCCACTGTCTGCAGATTGCAGTTGAGTTGGTACTCCGCTTGCGCCAAGTGCAGAGCGCTGTATCCTCTGTCGGCGGCGCAGACAGCCCGGTATAGCGCGTTTTGGTTGGCGCGTTCTGCGAAGTACTCGCGCAGTTGTCGTACCTGGGCAACACACAGTGCAGATATGTCGACTATTCCAAGTCCCCCTTCTTTGCGTGGCAGTGAAACTCTCTCCAGTGCCGATTGAGGATGGTGCATTCCGGCCTCTTTAAATGCTTTCCTCATCCTCCTCTCAAGGTCCTCTAGGTCAGTTTTGCTCCATTTGACTACACCAAAACTGAAGGTCAGCAGGGGAACCGCGAATGTGTTGATCGCGCGTACCTTGTTCCCCGCGTTGAGGAAAGTCCTCAGGACACAGTTCACTCGACTCAAGAACTTGTCTCGCAGCTCCGTCTTGATGTCGGAGTGGCGAATCCCGGTGAGCTGTCGGAATCCAAGATATTTATAGGATTCGCCACGAACCATGTCTCTTATGAACTCGCCGTCATAGACCTCGTAACCTCCGGATTCGGTAAGCTGCCCTTTCAGCATATGGACACAGCGGCACTTGTCAAGGCCGAACTCCATGCAGATGTCCCTGCTTATGTCTTCGACAACCCGGATAGCTACACCTAGACGCTGACGTGAATCAGCGTAAACCTTGAGATCATCCATGTAGAAGGTATGGGTCACTTCTTCGTGGGCGCCGTCGCCATACCTTATTTTATAGCCATGACCGTTTCTATTGAGCGTCCTACTGAGGGGGTTCAGTGCCAGACAAAACCAAAGCGGGCTGAAAGAGTCGCCTTGGAATATCCCCCTCTTTATCTGCAGCGTTCTAGACTTCAACACATTTTCCCCATCACTAAGGTGCAGAGACGTGCTCCACTGCCTCATCGCATGCTGCAGGAACCTAACGACGACGGGATCAATTTTGTAGAGCTCCAATACCCGGACGAGAAACGAGTGAGGTATGGAGTCATAAGCCTTCCTGTAATCGATATAGGCCATACTTAGGTTCCGCTGATTATATACCGCCTGGCCGACTATGGCTGCGTCGATGATGGCCTGGTCTTTGCAGCCATGCGTATTTTTCCTGCATCCTTTCTGCTCTTCTGCGATGATGTGATGCTGTTCGCAGTGAGCAGAAACTTTGGCGGTAATTATGCTGCTCAGTATTTTGTACAGACTCGATAGGCACGTTATCGGTCTGTACTTTGATGGGTTCAATGTGTTGCTGTCTTTCGGGAGGAGGTAGGTGACGCCACGGGTGGCGAATTCAGGAAGGTTGTGTGGGTCACGTAGCACCTTGTTGAAGCACTCAGCTATCTTTGGATGTGCGACGGTCAGCTTCTTGTGCCAAAAGTTCTGGACACCATCGGGGCCCGGTGCTGCCCAGTTCCTCAGGTACCGCGAGGCTTCGCGGACATCGTTCTCTCCGACGATGATAGCTGGTATCTCTCCAATTTCACCACAACTCTCCTCCTCCCGTCTTAACCACATTTGCCCGTCGCGATGTTCTACTGGGGTCTCCCAAATACCAGCCCAGAAGTTCGTCACATCGCTAATATCTGGCAAACCTTCGCGGTAGTCGGGCTTCTCGTCGCTAATGTGGTCGTAGAACGCTTTTTCGTTATCTCTGAACATCCGATTTTGTTCCTGGCGCTTTGCAGAGTCAGAGTAACGTTTCAGCCGTTTAGTTAGGACGCTCAATTGCTGTACCAGTGTGTCGAGTTTTTCCGTCAGCTGGTGAGCTCCCAGCTGGCGAAGTTCAGTAGGCCGCACGATCACAGCAACTTGGCGACATAATTTCGCCGATCTGCTGCCTCTTTTGTACGCCATCAGTCTTCCAATTGCGGCGCGCTTGTTTAGGATCCGTTGCTCCAATCTCCTTCGCCATGGAGGCTCACGCCTTTCACGGAGATGTTGGAGCAGTCCGCCTCTTGGCCTAATACGGTATCCTAAACTTTTGGCGGTCGCCACAGCAGCACAGTAAACTTTCAGTTGCAGCTCCTCCATGTTCTCAGCATCAACCAAGTGCAGCGGAAGAACGTGCTCGTTCATGAGCTTTACTGCACTTGTCAGCCTGCGGGAATGCTGCAACTTCGGGATCCTGGGGCGCGACAATGGGTCTGTGTCGCGGAACTGTGAGATCGCCTCGTCGTAGTGGAAGACCAGATCGCGTAGTAGTTGTTGATCTGGCTGTGGGTCTTCCGGCTCAGGGGGTTGTAGTACTGTGGCCTCCACTGGTGCTGATTCGCGTGCCCCACTCGCGAATGAATTGCTCAGCCGTACTGAACTTCGTCTCGACACATCGCTTGCTCTGTTGTTCCTGGAGCTTATTTCTCTCTGCACCTGCTGCTTGATCTCGTCGATTTGCGTTTGGGAGAGCATGTTGTTGCGTACTATCGCTCTACGCCTCGCGTTCATCGCGTTCTGATCAAGCCTCCCGACGAACTCTGGATACGCTTCCTCGAACATTGTTAGTATTCGAGGGCGACCGCTCATGTCCGTCTCCAAAGCAGTGCAGATGTAATAGGCGCGGATCACGAATTCATTCATTTCGTGTGTCCACATGATCCGGCGCCTAGTGGTACCCACAAGTGTGGACGACTGTCGTCTGGCAGTCGCAACACGTCTCGTAGGCGCAGCGTTTCTTGGGTGATGTCGATGGCTGCTGTATCCGTGTGGCGGTAGCTCTTCGGGTTGAACCCGGCTGGTGGCCCGCTCTTGCACATCGCCCTCCAGCCGCTGGCCGCTCGCTCTTACGCCCGTTCCAGGACCAGCTCCAGTTCGGGGACCCTCCTCGGGTGATCGCATTCTAATTATTCTTCGTGATCGTAGCTCCATTTTATTGGGTGTATCTCCTTTGCCCGGGAGACAGCGGGTTGACAAGGCCTCCATGACCCGGGAGGCCTTCCCCGGGAGATATATATATATTTTTTTTTTTTTTAATTTTTTTTTTTTTATTATTATTATTATTACATTAATAATTTAACAACATTTTCAACCATTTTCCGTGCGCTTGACTGACTAAAACTAACTTAAAATTTATACCGTTTACCCGCGGTTACTCGGGACTTAACCTAATCCATTCAAATTCCCATTCACACTTCCACTCATTTTCCCATTCATACAATCCACTCACACATATTCACATAATTATTGCGTTTCACGCATTTTGTATTATAACACTTTCTTTTAGTTTTGACATCTTCTTTTTTCTTCATTTTTACAATGTTATCTCATTTCTTGTCTTCTTTTTTATAATTTTTACAGACTTTAGATTAATACCGTTTACCCGCTGTTATTCGGGACTTAAACCTAATCCACTCAAATTCCATTTACAATTCCAATCATTTTTCCATTCATACAATCCACCTACACATTTTCACATAATTATTGCGTTTCACTCATTTTGTATTATAACATTTTCTTTTTGGTTTGGCATCTTCTTCTTTTACTTTTTGCAGAGTTACCTCTTTTCTTGTCTTCATTTTTGTATTTTTTACAGATATTATGAAAACTTTCAAAAACCTTTTTAATACACTTAAAACTAACTTAAGATTAATACCGTTTACCCGCGGTTACTCGGGACTTAAACCTAATCCACTCAAATTCCCATCTACACTTCCATTCATTCTTTCACTCATACAATTCTTGCAGACATAGTTGTATAATTATTACGTTTCACACATTGATTTTTATACTTTTTTACATCTTTTTTTTTTCATTTGATCCTTTGTTTTTACATATTTTTTCTAATTTCTTGCTCATTTCATTTTTGTTATTTTAACATATATTAAGGAAACTTCCAAAATTCTTTTTCACTTGATCTTTTTGATTCCACCTAAATTCACGAATTCCTCTTTGAAAAACGAACAAACTAGCATTTGGGTGCCGCTGTACACAGAAAGCAATACAATGGATAACCAACCACGATGCTGCTTTGCAGAGGGGACTTCTACAATCAACTTCCCATGTCAAAAAATCTTCTAATTTTTCGAATTGCAATTTAAATCTTGTTCTTACAATTTTTGTTACCCATTCTCTCACCTCTTTTGAAGAAATGCAATGATGAATTCTATGATCATTGCTATCTTGCATATTGTTTCCACATCGTTCGCAAATATCACTCTCCGCATCCTTTATTCTATATTGTTTCGATTTTTGTCGATTTGCAAATAGGTCGTTAAACAGCAGAAACAGTGCTGACCTATCTTCTGCTAATAAATAAGAATAGCTTAGAATTTTCCAATGAGCAGTCCAACTTACTTCGGGAAAATTAATTTTTACAAGTGGAACAAATCCTTGCTGGTAAATTAATGAACGATAAAGTTGCTTAACAGAATCTACTCCATTATACAATTGAATCGATTTTTGAATCCACTCCTTTCCATTTCGTGATAGTTTAGCTAGATGTTTGAAATTCAGTAAATATTTTTCGCCGATGGTATTGTCATGCATTCGGTTATCTTTAAAAATATTCCAAATAAATAGCGCTTTACATTTTTCAGTAGGGTCAATCAGACCAACTCCACCGTTATCGATATCGAGATATAACTGTCTTCTGTCCACACGAAAAATGCAATTTTTCCAAATGAAATTTCCAATTATGGTCTTCATTTTCGCAAAGTGCAAATTTTTGGCTGGGAAAAGCTGAGCTATATACCATAGTTTTGATAATATAAAGGTATTTACATACCACACTTTTTCAATTAAACACATACTGCGGAAAGAAACCAACCATAATCTGTGTTTTATGTCATTGATCAACTTTTCGTAGTTCACATCAACAGTATCATTCCATGTAATTTTGAAGGTAACTCCTAGTATGTTCAAACTTTCAGTTTCGGCTACTTGAAATGGACCACCGTTGCAGTTATTTAAGCGTATGAATCGCGATTTTTTAAAATTTGCACTGATTTTCGAAAACTTGGAGAAGGAAGCGATGATATTCAAAACCTTATCAAGCTCTTCGGAGTTTCGGAGAAACACATTCACATCGTCTGCGAATGCAATCACTCTTAGGAACTTGTCATAAACAAGGACCCCGAGGACGCTTTGGTCAATGCTTCGAATCAATGGCTCCACATACAAAATAAAAAGTATCATGCTTAGCGGACACCCTTGTCTGACAGAAGAGTTAATCTGAATTTCCTTTGTTAAAAATCCGTTGTATAGAATTTTAGATGTAGCTTTAATATGTTTGCTTCAAGCATGCAGTTATGTAAAATCATAGGACTGTTTTGGAATATTTAGGAGTTTTTTTTAATGATTTTTTATCGATCATTATTGAATATTGTTAACGTTAGTATTACATTGAGTTTTGGGTACAGGACATCCTGGAGTTCATAATTCTGAGGTCACGCGCTTGCCTTGTATTACGTTTTTATTATTATTGTCTATTATGAACAATGGTTTATCCTAATGGGAGTGAAATAAGAGTGATGAAAAAAGTGCGTGAGTGAAATCGGTGCGTTTCCACTGTGCTTTCTATCTCGTGACGTGAATGATTGTGTTTACATTTTGTCGGTTACTGCTGTCATGTGAAAACGATATTTTCAGCAAGTTTTTTATCACTTGAAACAGTCAAATCAAAACAGCATAAACTAGCAATGCTCAATGCATATTTATGAAGACACGTCGATAACAACAAATAAAAGCGATAATTTTGGGTGTCATTTCTACTTTCTCATCTTCATAGAAACGAAAAAAAAATCCATTGTTTTAGCGATACAAAGATGATATCTCCAAAGCTCACAGTGTCGGCGCATGTGGGTTTTAGACTGGGTTTCTCCCGAGTTTTTAGCTTGGATGGAGAGTTTCTTGTGTTGATACTTTGATGGAATTGTAGCGAAAAGATAGTTTTTTTTTATTTAAAAAAATCATAATCTGTCATGGGTCGCCGTTTAAATATTCAAGTCGATTTGACAGTTAGACAAATAATTAAAACTTGCATTTATTTCTGATGTGACTGTTGGAGTCGACTGTAAAAGGTCTCTTTAATCAAATACTCACTCACTGGCGATCAATTACGAATCGGTCGCCATCCAGTTGGTAACGTGGCGAGGGCGTCCAAAATGGCTTTTTACAAAGTCTTATATTTAAATGTAGTAGATGATAATTCCGTACCAATACTCAACCACTCACACATTATCGAGAAGGTTCCCGATAATATTTTAAAATATCCATTCATTGAGAATAGATCGATTACTAAGCCAATGGTAGTCCTACGTCTACCCCGCGGTTATATCACAGATACAACCCACTTCTAGTTTTACATTGGGTCAATAGAACAGTGTCACTTACAATGTATTGTAGAGCATTTTCTGTTATTTGTCGTCGCATTTAATGTAATAAATCGGAATGTCATAACATTTGCTGAAAATTAACTTTGGGTGCACCGTCTGTGCAGTTCTAAAACATTTCAAGGAACGTTTGTCTGTTTCCTGGAAGATTCAATCAAGACGTTGAAGCAATGCAGTGGATCGGAAACTGCGTCAGAACGTCCGAACGAACAAAACGGATACAGTACTTTCGGTCTGGATGTGGTCAACAACATCGGTGCTGTTCGCTGTATAGTTCGAAATATACGCATTCGGGATGATTTCTTCTAGAATCGGGCTATTAAGTATTAAAAAGGACCGTAAAGTAAATCATTACGGCAAAAATGCGGGCCCAAAAACTGTATGACCAGGTGTTGGCCAAATCCAACGGATGCATTCCTATAAATGATGGAACATATAACTGTATGAAAAACGCTAGTTCCTAAACTACCCAGATAAATATATAACGTTTCGTTCCGTACACTAAGTTCTGCTGAAGATGACGTAGCATTTGATGCTGAAAATTGATGCAAATCGACGAAACACTACTAGCGCTTTGTAATATTCGACAGTATATTTTATGGAATACTATTGTCTCTTACTTTTAGAAAAATAATAAAATTACTTTTTGTAATAAATTGGTCTACCAACAGCTTCCGGAATAGAAGTTTTATGTAGCTAAACTGTATGATCAGGGTTGCGGAGGGGTTATTCCTCAGAAACATAAATTCATTTTTGTCAACAAGTTTTCCGGTAAACTGATGATCTTTCAGGGAAGCTGCGGCTGTGGCCACAAGACATCGATTTTCACCACAACCCAGAATATGATAGATCGATCTTTTCCATTCCGATTTCCGATTTGTTGAATCGATTATTTTTACTCAAAAAAATCGCAATAATCGATCTTTTTCTTCCGATTTTTTCGATCTTAGAAAAACTTTTTATAGATTAATTTTTACTTGTACATCGATTTTAATCTCACCAAAGACCACTTTGAAAAATCTATAAACATAATGTCAACATTTGGATCGCTTCATTGAGCTTACTGATAAAGTCAGTTTGATTCTTTTATGATTTACTTCCGTATAAGTACAGACAGAATCACAGCGGCAGCTATTGATTGGCGCTAAAACCAAATTTTATATTTCAATAAAAAAAATTATAAATGAATTAATTAAAAGAGGCTTTCGATTTTCCAAAGATCGGTCCTCGGGTAGAGATTTGAGCTATGCTGTTTTGAGAATTTGTTCGTCAAGATCGATCTTTTCATAAAGGTCACCTAAGCCTAGTCGAAAATCTAGGAGAAGAGTTGTGTGCAGTGTCTTGGAATATCAACAAATATTCACGAGTAACGAATATGATTTTATTTCAGTGTAAAATTCCTTTTTTAGCTTGAAACACACAAACAAGTTCATTTTGTTCATATCGCTGATGCATGAACAAATTTGCTGTAACGAATGAATGTGGCATTGAGTGGGGTTCATAACTTCGCTGCTATTTATACTTTGAATATCAAAAGCATCAAATTGATATTCATTACATTCGAAACGGCATTTGTTCTGGCAGTTCAAAGTGGCAGTGGCAGTCAAAATTCAAAAATAAAAAAAAATAGTTAGGCTGGATCATTTAGAGAACAAAAACGCCAGGGTTCGATGTAACGAACTTTGCCAGAAATCGCACAGGATTTTATTTGGCGAAACGGTAACATCGGCATATGCAGAATGGATTTAATGAATGGTTGTAGCCGTGAAGTGAAGTGATTTGCGACATCGGTAATGTTACAAGGGGGATGTTTCGCAAAAAAAAAATCTTCCGACTTGCAATGTGGTCATGCGTATACTAGAGCTTGCCACGCAATACATTCAAGGCGTGTTATTTGCCATAAGAAATTTTAAGTAAGTATAATGTAAATGACACAAATTATAACCTGCGTTGAGATGCATAGTTCCTCTGGTACCGTGAGTATCATTCAAGAAGAAGAAGATGTTGTTCAATATTTACTAGGAGATTCGACAATACTATTTATCCTATGTTTATCCAAAGCCGGTGAAATCGCTTCTTGCGAGACATGCATTTAGATTCCATGCCCTATGATAAATATGAAACAATACTAAGTTTTGATACACAATTATTTCATGTCCTCGCTGAATATTCTACAATGTTCGTGTTAGTGACTTTTACATTTTTTGGATAGTACAATAAATATTAACAACAAGATGAAAAAATAGAGTAAATATATCGATTTTGATTTGTTTCGGTTTGGACAACATCTTCCGGCCAAAAGCGAATGGGTACAGGGTTATGAATTTTGTTTTTCAATAAGTATATGAAGTTTATGCAGTAGAATGTTCCACGTGTTCAAATTGATTTGAAGTTCAAAAATCGATAATTTCCACGTTCAAAAATATCCAAAATTATGGTCAGCAAACCACATGCTGCTTTTTCGCTTCTTTGTTCTATCAACTTAAAATGTTTAGAATAAATGATGTTATTTTTAGTTTATGGTTATTAATATAAATCAGGGCTGACAACGATTCGTTTTGAAAGGGAACCCCATGAAAAAGGTGTTTCGTCTAATCGACGCTCATCGCACTGTATAAGTGTCTTGTATTCACTCAGAAGCTCGATACTTGAGGCAATATTGAATCGAAATCTATTCGTATAACACAACCAACAAATCAATATTTGCGATATGTGTTCGGAAGTTATGCAAATGGCAAAATGTTTGCAACCAAATTATCATTGGAGTGGATCGTTATTCCAATCTGCTACCATCCCTCATATAGGACGAAGCTCATGATTTTTATGTTAAAAAATTGCTTTTGCGATGACTTAAAATCACTCTAGTTTGTGCTCATAATCAAAATCTTATAATCTGAATCTGAGTCTAGAATCTGTAGATTACTCAGAGTTTTTCCATACTTTCTCCGAAGATTTATTTGATTTATTCCACATTTCTGAATAAATTTTATATGGTTATGTTTCTATCGTTAAACTAACTTATCCACGACGATAACTAAGTTGTATTGAAAAATATCAAAATCTTTTTTTCACCACAAACCATTTTTTACTTTTTTCTTATTTTCAATTCATATTGAGTCGTTATAGTGAATATTTTTTATTAAGTTGATATACTAAACAGCATTTTGGACTGATATGTACCCTCATTTTATATACTGAATTTATTCGACCATTTCGAAATTAGATTATTATCCAATATCGCACTGAAGCCGCATTATATCAAAATATGCAATTAGGCTTCTTTATGAGGAATATTGCTTGACTTCGCTCAGTGTTTGTTGTTCGAAAAAAAATACTGTCAACTCAAAAATCGACTCTCAGCGAAAGTCGGATTTATTTTTGTATAAGGAAAAACGCTAGTTCCTAAACTACCCAGATAAATATATAACGTTTCGTTTCGTACACTAAGTTCTGCTGAAGATGACGTAGCATTTGATGCTGAAAATTGATGCAAATCGACGAAACACTACTAGCGCTTTGTAATATTCGACAGTATATTTTATGGAATACTATTGTCTCTTACTTTTAGAAAAATAATAAAATTACTTTTTGTAACTAATTAACCAACGTTGCAAATGCCAGATTATCTGGGAAAATGATTCGTATAATCTGAATATTACCATCGAGCATTGATTCATTGCACTGAAACTCAGTAGATTTTTTTTTTCATTTACATCCAAAAAATATCGTGACAGCTATATTACGAACAACAAATTGTGAAGATTGACAGACATTACCCGCAATTCGAACAACGGTAAAAGTTTAAACGTTTAAATATTATAAAACGTAAGTTATGTAACTTATAGTTTTGTGATATGTCAATGAGATTGTTTAGCTTTCAACAAAATATTACTTAATTTTCCTCATCATCACCATTTATTTACTTATACTCATTTTTCTGATTATGAAAATATGAATGAATTCGAAAGCCTTCAATATATGAATAAGTATGAATGTTCGTACTAATAGATTAAATGGGACTGGTTGAGAGTTAAAGTTAAAGTAGTTGAATTGAATTGAAAAAATTCAACAATTAAATGACTATGAGAATTTCTCATGTTTATAAATGATGCCTGTTGGAGCTGGTGTCAGAATTCATTATTCATAGTGGAAAACTGTATTGTAAAAAAGGCGATAAGGATAATGTTTCTATGATCATTATCAGTATTTTCATATTATAGCCATGTATAATGTATGTATGTTTTGAAAAACTACAGTTTTAGGAAAATGTTTTGAAATCACAGTTACATCTACAATTCACAACGGATCCGTGCACTCCGGGCATATTGAGTAATCCAAGCAAGAGATTACAAAACATCTACACCAACATGAAAACCTCATGAAGTTCAGCGAAAAAAAAAAAACTAACCACGCCGCTGCACTGTGAACGTGATAGTCAGCCATTTTGATTTCCATCATCATTCAGTTGAAACAAACGTCACTGCTATTATGAATCTCCGTGTTTTATGGCCGACACCTGCATGTCATAATCACAGAAAAGTGATGGAAAAAGGACCGGAAAATCTTTTTTTTTTCACCGGTCAGAATATCTGCTGGCACAGGTCGACTGCAGCATTGCTGCTAGGTCGGTACCCCCTCCCTAGCGCAAGTAAGAATATCGATCGCGCTGCGGCAAAGAATAAATCTGTAAGCGAATCGGCACCGCCAGCATCTGCGGGAGCAGTTTTTGCAGAAACTAACATCCTTACTCTGCACGATAGTCAGCTATTCAGCTATCGAGCAAAAACAGAACGGGAAGTGCTACCCGACAAATTTCTGCACTTCCCAGACAGAAGGGAGCCATTTTTTTGCGATTGTTCTCCGCACAAAAGCACAAGCGCCACCATAGTCGGGCCGATCGATTTTCGCCCTTCCCACAGCAACTACTACCCTCTATGCTACAGAGCCTTGAAAGCGAAAAAAAGATGGTGGACAGACTGAAAATTTCTTGGTTGCGGAAAATTTTACCTGTGTCCCATTCTCGGTGACCATCGCAAGGTCCTGCTGAATAGCTTGCTCCTATTCACTAAATCCCATAAAAGACGGCAGAGCAACGGATGATTTGTAGAAGCTATCTTCCTTTAATTGCACTAATGAGAAAAAAATCGTTTTTTTATGTTCGTCGAGGGTGTGAAAAATCGTTTCAGCTACTTTTCTTTGGTATAATTAACGTGTGATTAGCACTGGAACTCAATATTTTCACATTTAAATGATTGATTGCGTAACTTTAGATTGATGCAGAAAACTTCTTTTGCTTTTTGTTCACTTCACTTCATTTTTTTCTACTAGCACTTGAATGAACACTACTTTAAGACTATGAGAAGAATTGTGTAGAAAGATGTGACTAGGGGGAAGGTTTTTCCTTTTTCTTGTTCTAATCCGTTCGAGAGCTGTACTAAGACTGAACGAAAATCATATCCTGCAGCCAGGATATATCCTAGCCGAACGCTGCTTGAAGCCGACAGGAGAAAATTCGAACATTCGATATTTTCCTGGAAGCGCACGCGTCGCATTTTCGGAATACGATCGCCAGGATTTGACAGGACGTGCCGAACGAGCTGAATGCCGAAGACGACAAAAACAACACGCGACAAGTGCCGGCATAAACATAAACTTTCCACCCCGCGCTGCTGCTCTGCGCCACCACATCCACCATCCCAAATGCAGTCCTCGTCAACAATGCTATGCATGCGGTGGTGACCAAAGGAGGAGGGTGAATCGCACGTGCTTCCAGCAGATATGTGTGCTAGTAGTGGTTCTGGCAGCATAGAATACGTCAGTGTCTGCAAGGGGGTGCATTTTTATGTTGCTTGTTCGGTGTGCCATTTTTCGTGCGTCCTTTACGCTTCGTTGGGCCACCGGGCGCTATGGAGAGATACTGCGGTTTTTACGTGACATCATCCCGAGCGTAGGAAATGCAGACACTTGTTTTGGCGTTTGCATGACTCCAGCGAAAGCGTGATTGCATAAATGGCCGATGGATACTATGGTAGCCATCCGAGGTTATTTTTGAGGTCGTCTTCGGTATCTCGGGAGTCTACGAGTTCTGATAATCAGTTCAAATTCATAGATTTTCCCTCTATTCGTTAAGTTATCAGTAGGTACATTATAAACATTATGTTTGACGAGTTTTTGTTTTTGTTATAAATGAGAATGGTGGTCTCACTTTTTACCCCACAATGGTATTTATCCTTCATCTTATCATCAATTTATTGAGATAATGCAATAATGTTATAATTCTATAATGCAAACCTCAACGAATTGCTTCGTTTCGGATTGGATGGTTTATAAATGAACATCATAGAATAGGCGCAATATGGAAGCAAGGCTGAAGGAAAAATCTCCGTATTGATTAGAAACTACAGCCTAAAGAAGCATCAACTAGGAGTTTGGAAATGAATCCTCGCTAACCTCGTGTGTTTCAATCAGGTCATAATATTATGACTGTTATGCTCCAGTTTAATATTTAGAAAATTGCTTTTTTATCTATAAAACAAGCAATTACGAGCACTTTTCGTTTAGTTTTGTTGAATTTACTTGAAATAAACTGTTAGAGGCCTAAGAACTGTCACTGGAAACCAAATCAGATAAGTACGAGGAATGTTGAAGCAAAAATATTCTTTTTTAGTAAAAGATCGGTTAAATTCAGTGCAATGTTTGGTCATTTTCAGTCAATATGGAACAAACTTTGACTTTTTGAAGCTTTGCCAATCGCTTATAAACGGATATGTGTAACCAAGTATGGAAAAGTTAATTCGCTCATTTGTCCACACCTAATCATAAATCAGTCTTGTATTTTCTTGGAATAATCATGGCGGAAAGAATGCAGCAAGCAATCGTGAGATTGCACGATGAATCTTTTTCCAATCCCCAACAATCTTCTTTCGGGACTGAAAGTGAACATAACAAAACAAAGAGTGGAAAACAACATTCAATAAATGAATACTCCTTTGGAAGGATCGCAAGAAACAAAGAAACAAAATAACGAGTGAGTCTAAATAGATTGAATCTGCGTGATTTTATTTTCCCTTGTACTCTTATCCTTGTCAGCATTCAAGTGCACACAGTGCACATGAATCAACCTTCCCGCTCACCAATCTTCTTCTTCTTCTTATATGGCACTAACGTTCCTAGAGGAACTCCGCCGTCTCAACGTAGCATTACTTGCGTCATTTTCATTAGTACTTAGTTGAGATTTCTATGCCAAATAACACGCCTTGAATGCATTCTGAGTGGCAAGCTCTAGAATACGCGTGACCACAGTGCAAGTCAGAGGAAATTTCTTTGAAGAAAAATTTCCCCGACCAGAACGGGAATCGAACCCGAACCCCCGGCATGTTAGGTTTTGACGCTAACCACTCGGCCACGGGAGCACACCAATACCTTGCGTTAATATGGTCTTTTGCGTTAGCTTAGCTCGTTTCATACTAGAAACAAAAAAATGTCATTGCAATAGTTTTACAGGAAACAACTCGATTTCAACTATCTACCTATATTTTACTGCCGCAATCGAGGCTCAATGATTGTTATTTGAGTGAAAAATGAATGATTTTACAGAGACACCCGCTGGATCAAGCAAATGTTTCCAATTTGATTCTATCGCCATCTAACGTCATTCCGAGAGGCAAATGAGGGGATGTCAAATTCTTTGAGAATAGATGAGCGGAATCGAGACAGTATTTTTCTGTTAAAATCGAGCTTTGCGAAGATGATAGGTGAATGTTTTCTGTCTCAAATAAAGTGAGGCATAAACGGCGAATCCTGTGCTCCTGTGGCCGAGTGGTTAGCGTCACACATTATCATGCCGGGGGTTCGGGTTCGATTCCCGTTCTGGTCGGGGGAATTTTTCGTCGATGAAATTTTCTCCGACCTGCACTGTGGTCACGCGTATTCTAGAGATTGCCACTCAGAATGCATTCAAGGCGTGTTATTTGGCATAGCAATCTCAACTAAGTACTAATAAAAATGCCGCAAGTAATACTACGTTGAAACGGCGAAGTTCCTCTAGATACGTTAGCTCGGGAATGGGAATCTGGATTTCCTACAATGCTGCTGATGGAAACAAAACACCGTAACAGAGTGGATATCGAAGATGACATGAGGTGTGCTTTTCGACAACGTTCTCAAGAATTACGATTTTGGCGGAAATAGTTCAGGTGCGGTTGCCGTACTGACTTGCCAAACTTTATAAAGGGAGTGTCACATCAAATTGCATCACGGAAAAAACGCTGTAGAAATTCGCCCAGTAGACCGGTTATTTTTGAAAATTTTAGACCGTAAAATAAAAACTATTAAACAACTTTTGGCATTTTCTTTTTATTCATACTTCGAGCCCAAGCCCGTATGCTCGCACCTTCCTCTTTACCCCGTCCATAAGGTTGTAGGTTGTAGTTTTTTTTTGAACAGAAATCCATTTTCTCTTGAAGTCCGCCTCCGGTTTGACAACTATTTGGTTCTTCCGGAGGGCCTGCTTCATAATCGCCTAATATTTCTCTATTGGGCGAAGCTCCGGCGCGTTGGGCGGGTTCATTTCCTTTGGCACGAAGGTGACCCCGTTGGCTTCGTACCACTCCAACACGTCCTTCGAATAGTGGCACGAAGCGAGATCCGGCCAGAAGATGGTCGGGCCCTCGTGCTGCTTCAATAGTGGTAGTAAGCGCTTCTGTAGGCACTCCTTAAGGTAAACCTGCCCGTTTACCGTGCCGGTCATCACGAAGGGGGCGCTCCGCTTTCCGCAAGAGCAGATCGCTTGCCACACCATGTACTTTTTGGCAAACTTGGATAGTTTCTGCTTGCGAATCTCCTCCGGAACGCTGAATTTGTCCTCTGCGGAGAAGAACAACAAGCCCGGCAGCTGACGAAAGTCCGCTTTGACGTAGGTTTCGTCGTCCATTACCAGGCAATGCGGCTTCGTCAGCATTTCGGTGTACAGCTTCCGGGCTCGCGTCTTCCCCACCATGTTTTGCCTTTCGTCGCGGGCCTTCTGAACCTTGTATGTACGCAGGCCCTCCCGCTGCTTGGTCCGCTGGACGAATGAACTTGACAAATTCAGCTTATTGGCGACATCCCGGACCGAACTTCTCGGATCACGTCTAAACTGCTTAACTACGCGCTTGTGATCTTTTTCACTGACGTTCTTCATCTTCCGGTCGATGGTTAGGTTCTCGAAGTATCGTTTTCGTACTCTGCTGACCGTGGATTGGACGATTCCCAGCATCTTACCGATGTCCCGATGTGACAACTCCGGATTCTCGAAATGAGTGCGCAGAATTAATTCACGACGCTCTTTTTCGTTCGACGACATTTTTCCAAATTTACGAAAAATTGACAGTGAAGCATGGCCAACGTGATCTATACACTCTTATCTGATTATAAGCGAAAGCTGAAGATATAATTCCTAAAAATTAAATTTCTACAGCGTTTTTTCCGTGATGCAATTTGATGTGACACACCCTTTATACCTTTTTTGTAATCAGATACAAGTATAAAATCAAATTTGTTGCGACTATAACTTGAAAACCGTTTGTATTCTTTTATTATATTACTGATATGCTACGGGCTTTTCTACAAAATACTGACAGGGGGAAGCACTGGAATTAATTTTCGTAAAGGAGGGAATGTAACAAAAAACGTTGAAAAACACTGGTCTAGACCGTTTAACCGTTACCCTTGTTTCACAGAAGGACTCAATTTTTATAAGACTAAATCCTGCATATGTGATTCATACGTGTCGGTATCTAATTCTAGAGCTTGCTACTCAGAATACATTGAAGGCATGTTATTTGGCATAGAAATCTC